>NW_028289630.1:0-231584 GCF_059628265.1 Tinamus guttatus
CACAAGGAAACCCAGTTTCTGGCATGTGCCCTTATTGACACCCTGTCTCGTGGTATCCTAGTGCCTCCTGCTCAGCTTGTTTCCATCACAGCATCCACAAGCCCAGCCCGTGACTGGGATCTGGCATGTGAATTGCAGTGGGCAAGGCTGCTCCTCAGGAATTTTTGGTCTCTTGGTCCTCAAGAAAGACCTGTGCATCCTGCTCCTTCCCAAACATGCAATTCACCCGGCTCCACTCGCCTTCTTCAAGCCCACTTCTCTCTGGAGACAAGCCCTTGCCGAGGGAGAGGCTGACGAAGGCCGGGGCTGCTCTCTCGGCCCCGGCTCTCTCCTTCCCTCCCCTTGCCCGCCACAGTGTCTGTGAGCTCCACACGCCTCATGCGAGTGTCCCAGGCCAGTGCTAAATGCCCACGGGTGGGTGTCTAAATAGGAGAGCGTGGGAGCTTCCATAAGTCCAGGCGCAGATGCGCATCACGCTACATCCTCGGCAGGATGGGACTCATACCCTGGGGCCTGGGTCCCCGCGGTCCTGCTCCCAGCTCCAAGCTCCTCATGCTCTCTCACCCCTGACCTCCAAAATGGCCCCCGCAGGTGCCTTCCTGGTGGGCAGAGGTGTGTGGGGCAGGCGCTGCCCCCTCCCCATGGCTCCTCTCTGCTCCTCTCCCTGCGCACAACCCTTATGCTCCTAAAGCGGCTCAGGAAGGCAGCAATCATCCCCATGACAGCCCCGCTTAATGAAGTCGGCCTTCATTAGGCACTTCCGTTCCGCTTGGAAAGCTCCTCTGCGAGGCGGCCTGCGGCAGAGACGGCCCTGCCAAGGGAGGGTCCGGGGATGGTGACACTGCCACAGGCAGTGGCTGCAGCGGCTGGCCCCCTGTCCCCTGCCTGTTTGGGGCTGAGGGTGTCCCCTGCAAGGATGTCACAGGGCTAGGGCTGCAGCTGCAAATCCCTTCCCTGCACCCCCTCGGTGCCAGCACGGGGATCACAGCGAGGCTGCTTCTACCCTCCCTGTCACGCGCAGGGGACAGTCGTTGTCCCCACTTGCAGCAGGGTGATACCGGAGAGCTGCGGGCAGAAGGCCTGGCCTTGACCCCTTCAGAGGGGAGCGCTGCAATCCAGGAGCTGCCCGGAGAGGCCTCGCGGAGAGGTCATTTAGCTAATGCCTGCCGGAGGGATCCCACAGCAGTGCGCTCTGGAGTGCTCGGCTACCATCCATCTGGAGAGAGCATTCTCCCCTCACAGTGTGGTTAAACGGCTGTGCAAGGCAGCACAGGTCTGGGTATCACACCGTCTCTCTATGTTCCCCCAGATCCCAGTGCTAGGTGGGGAAAAGGGAGCACCCAGGCTCTGGCTCTGCAGGACTGCAAGGGGGAACAGAGAGCAGCCCTCTGTCACCGTGTCCCCTGGAGACGGGCATTGGGGAGGACGGTGGACGGACAGACGGACACGCAGGCTGCATCTCCTCACTGCTCAGGCAGGGGACATCACCCCCCAGGGCTGTGAGTCCAGCAGGTCTGCGGCTCCGCCAGGAGGCGAGGACCCAGCAGTGAGGATGAGGAGGATGCTGCGCTCAGCTCCGCACCAGGGCAGGGCCCTGTGTCTGCAGAGAGCAGCTTGGCTGAAGCTAAAACCTCCGGGGGCAGCACAAAGTGCTCCTGACCCGGAGGGGAGGTTGGGTCGGGCTGAACTGGGACCTCGACCCAGATCCGTGCCTGGGAGAAGGAGAAGGGCCGCTGTCCCTGTGCAGCCCAGCACCTGGCCTGGCTCCAGCCCGGCATGCAGCTGCCGAGCGCTTTGCTCTCTGCCACATCCTCACGGACCTTGATTGCAAATTCCCAGGTCCTGCAGAGCCGCAGGGCTGAGGGACAGATTCCTTGGGCCGATCCCACTCAGGTTCTTTGCACCAGGGGGGGTTTCCAGCACTGGGAAAGCTGGCGGTGAGGGGCCAGCAGCGCCATCCCTCACTCCGGAATGGAGCCCACAAGCCTGCTCAGGAATTTCACCCTGCAACAGCTCTGAATCCTGGCCTTGGTGTGGGAGAGGAAAACTCGGAGCTAACAACAGGCACAGAGGCACAGCAGTGAGGCACGCAGCCAGCTTCTGCGGCTCCATAGCCTACTTCAGCTTCATTACCACCTGCTCCTTCCCGGCTGCTTCCTGGCTCTCCAGGACCTGGAGGGAAATGTGTCCTGCTGCCGCCTCTGTCACCGGTTGCTGGTGACCTTGGGCAAGGCACAGGTTGTGTCTTGGCCTTGCTGGCCCACTGGGCTGGTTCTGTGAGCCCTCGGGAGGAAACATTGGCTGCATGGTTTGTGCAGCAGATGCTTAATCCCCAAATCCTCAGCATCTGCTCAGCTCGCAGCGCTTCCCAAAGGAGGGCCCGCGGCACCGCCGGGTAGGAGTCTGGATGGACGGATGCCAGCGGCCATCACCGACACAGAGAGCAGTTGGCAGAGGGCCAGGAGGTGCCACCAGGGCACTGGAGACCCCTAACACCTGGGGACAAGGATGGTGTTTGCGGCTGGTGGGATCCGGGCTGGGAAACCATGGGAAAATGCACCGCTCGCCCACACCATCTTCCTCCATCACCAGCCCAACCCAGCTCCTCTTTCTGATGGTGACAGGTGACAGTCCAGCTCCCTGATCACACTTCTGCATGGAAGCCCCTGGATCGGCTAGTTTTGGTCCCATTTCGTGCTGGTTTTGTCACCGGTCTTGCCTGCTGTGGCAGCTCCCGCACAGTGTGCGCTGCCTCGCCGAGCCCCGCACACAGCATGTCAGCATCACCGCCGCTGCCAGCCAAACTTGCAATCTGCCGGAAAAGCAATATCCAGTATTTTGACAAGTATTGCTTCTCATCACCCTGCGCTGATTGGCAGGTGGGAGAGCTGGCACAGACACATGCTGCTCTCCCTCGCTCACTTCTCCCCCAAGGAGTTTGGCTCCTCCAAGCCCACACGCCACAGCGCTGCCGTGGCCACTGACCTGCACGCGGGCAGCATGCGAGATCCGGCGGCGAGGGGCTGATGAAAAATGCATGTTCCCACCGCAGCTCAGCTCTCACCTCCACCCCTAAAGCCCTCCCCCAGCAGCCCAGCGCTGCCTGCTCCACTTGGAACTTTCCCAGCCTTCAGGCCCTCTCTGGAGCGCACCCAGCTGGTCTCCTGCCTGCCTATGGGTGTGCAAGCATCCTGTACGACTGGAGCCCCTGCGAGGGATGGAGGCTACTGGAGGCAAGAAAGGAGCTGAGCTTTGCAGAGCTGCTGCATTGCTCCTCTGTACCCTCGTCAGTGTGGAAAGGGCAGCTCTACGCAGCCCAGTGGGATGCCCGGAGCTGGGGCTGCTCCATTTGACCCATTGTGTGAGGCCTGGGTATACGCATGCCTGTCACACCATGGTCCAGCCCTCCCGAGCATCCCCCCAGCATTGTGAATGCATCCTGCACCCTGCACACGCGTGGCCCGGTCTCCAAGGATCGCTGCCGTTCTATGCCATCCTGTAGCCCCTCTGCACAACTGCCCTGCATCTAGCCCACATGGGAACAAGACTAGTCTCCCTCCAGGCCCCCCAAACCCGGCAGAGGGGTCTTGGGGACAGCCCTGCACATCCCACACTTGGGAATGGGCATTTTTGGGAGGACCAGCATGCAGGGCCTCCATAAAGGAGCAGAACCATTCTGGCTGTCTTGGGGAGAGCTCTCTACAGCATCTCTCTTGCCCCCCACACTGGGCACCATCCCCAGCACCTTGGGGCTTGCTGAGCTCCCAGGCATCCCCTCTGGGACCTGGAGGCCCGGAGCACACAGCGGCTCCCCTCGTCAGCTGTCATGGCCATCCCCGTTGGCAGAGCATCCATGGCGCCGAATGTGCCCGCAGGCCGGGCTGGCGCTCTGCCGTGCCGGTGCTTTTCCAGGAATGGCTGCACTCAGTCCCTGGCCTTCCAGGCCAGGACACTCCTTGGAGAGGCACTTAAAGCTTTCCCAGCCTCCCGGCACCGTCCTCCTCCACCGCCCTCCCTCTTTCCCCCTCCTCTGGGGCCAGGACTTGTCTATGTAGATGCTTGTCTCCATCTGTGTTCACGTCTCGCCTCCCCCTTCTCCAGCCCCCTTCCCACATGTGCATCTGGCACCTTGCCACTGGGGTCACCAGGCCAAAGCAAGCAGCACATCGGCCTCTCCCCCTTGGGTAAAATGCTTGACCGCTCCATCCTCAGGTAAAAAAATCAGCAAAGTGAAGCACCCCAGGCCAGGCTGGGGCAAATGGAGGCAAGGCTGTCACGGTGGGCAGAGCAAGGCAGGACAGACAGAGGGCATCATTGGGGCTCAACCGTGAGGAGGGCAGCCAGGACTGCATATTGGCGAGGACATCCCACCTCCAAAGAGGTGCTTTAGTGCTGTGCTCCTGGTGTGAGGCAGAAGACGCCCCTCACCATCCTCTTCAGCCCAGCATCACCCTCCTGCATCTCTGCATGACGTCCCAGCAGAAAACCGGGAAAACAGCCAGGGCTGGAGCCACTTGGGACTCCTGCTAGGAGTCAAAGGCAGCCCTGAGGGCCGGGGAGACTGAAAGTGCTGGTGCTGCATTGCTCTGGGTGCACTGGGAGCATCCCATGCCACAAGCACTGGCAAGATTAAGGAGGCCACAGGGGTGCTGGGTCCACTGGGCGCAGACCCCGTGGGGTGGCAGGGGGCTCCTTGCCTGCCCCAGCTCAGCAGTCTGTGAGGCTGCCTCTGAGAAAGGCAGCCAGGTGCCAGGGCTGGAGGCGATGCAGAGAAAGCTGTTATTGGTATCTCCCAGCCAATGTCAGACTGGTTTAAAAAAAAAAAAAAAAAAAAAAAAAAGCTTCATCTCAGCAAGCTGTTTAACACAGCTCAGGCAGCAATTGGTACAGGGACAGCAAACCAGGCTGCATCTGCTCAGCCCCAGTCACAAGCTCCCCGTGTGCACGCGTGCCAGACACAGGCATCCGCTCCCGGCATCTCACCGTGTCCGGCATCCTTGGGCACGAGCTCGCGGCTCTGGCTCCCTGTGCGCCGGCCTCGCCTCCCTGCCACCCTGAGGGGGCTCAGACGTGGGGCTGGCAGTGCGGTGAGCACCCGTGAAGAGGAGGGCGCAGGAGCCGTGGCTGCAATGGGCAGCCCGAGGGCGGCTCCCTAGGGCACGCATGTTCCCGAGACGGACCCGGACCCAGACCCAGGTAAGTGGCTTTGCCCTGGTGGGTGCTTTTGGCCCAGCACGTGGGGTCAGGTGGGCTGCATCAAGACACCCATGGGTGGGTCACTCTGCTGTTCCCAGGGTGCTGGGGAGCCTGGGGCTCCTGGGATGGGGTGCCAGGGTGGGAAGGTGCTGCTGAGCCTGCCCAGGAGCTGGGGAGGGAGAGGAGCGGGAGCAGCAAGGAGCTAGGTGGGAGCTGGGCATGCTGCAGGGGCAGGGACGCTGCTGTCACGGCATTTCCATCCCTCTCTGGGAGACGGAGATGCGCAACACACCTAGAAAATCTGCCCCAGCGCAGCAGGAGCAGCAGCCTGAGCCGGGCGGGCAGCAGCCACTGGCTCAGGGGGCTCGCAAGAGGGAACGTGGCAGCTCCTGTGCCCCTGCAGAGGACAGGGTGGGTGCCGCCAGCGGCAGATCCCGGTGCCCTGCTGCACCCAGGTCAAGGCAGTGTCCTTGGGGATCTCCTCTGGATATGACCCCTTCCACCTGCTTTACCCCCACCCCTCCGGACACTCACCGTAACACCCACCACCCGGTGCCCCCCTCCTGCCCCGCTGCCACCCAGCCCTCCCGCAGCCACCCCCTGCCCCAGGCGCAGTGCAGGGACCCCCCATCTGGGCTGTGGTGCAGAGCTGGGGTGCAAACACCACGATGGCAGAGAGCCGGTGCCATGGGGTAGCAGAGCCAGCGCAGAGCCGGGGTACATCCCCCTGCCAGCCTGGCTCCTGCTCCAGCCCCGCGAGGATGGGCAAGGAGGGTGCCGGCATCCAGCTCGTGCTTGTACTAGGCCAAGCACCCATTTGCCCTCATTTTGCTCCCCTGGCTCTGCACCGAGGATGTGCTATGGGGCAGGCAGGCACAGCTGGGCAGTGGGGCAGGCAGGGAGGCACCGGCCAGCCATCCAGGCCCACCGGCACGTGCACCGTGCCACGAGCTCACTGTGTTGCTGCCCGGTGCTGCAACAACCCGTGGCCTCCGTAACACACCCATCGTGCACTCAGAGCTACAACCGCCATACTGCCCCCGCAGCTGCTGCAGCAACCCGCCCTGCATCCATAACCGCTGCAACAACCCACTCTGCAAACATAGCCACTGCAAAAACCTACCCTGCACCCACCTACAATCACCACAACTGCCTGCCCCACACCCATAGCAGTTGCAACAGCCCACCCAGCCAGGCCGTGACACCTGCCTGCACTCCCAGCCAAAGCATGACACCCACCCTGTGCTCCCAGACACTGCAACACCCACCCCATGCTTGCAGCTGCCGTAACCCATCCATGCTGTGCCCACAGCTGCTGCATCAACCCCTGGCACATGCAGCCGACACAACATCCTCATCCTGCACACGCGGCTCCCCACCGCGCTGCAGCTCCCTGCCCAGGCAGCCCCATGCCCTACATCGCCCTTGCACCTGGATCCCTAGACCTGGTGGCCCGAAACGCCTCATGCCCAAATGGAGCCCCGTGCCTGCCGCTTCCCAGCACAGTGGTCCCTGTCTTCCTGCAGTCTGCATGCTCCAGATTTTGCAAAAGCCCCAGATTTTTCAGCCTTGCGGGAGCTGAGCGCTGGGGAAAAGCCGGGTGAGTCGAGTCAAGCTGAGCGGAGCCAGCGTTCCCCTCCATCCATTCCTTTCTCTCAGCAAGTGCAGGTGTGAAGCCTCCTCCCTCCATGGTGGAAATCCTTGTCCGTCCCCACGCAGCCCCCCCGGGCTCACATGTTATCGGGCCCTGAGGGTGCTGGGGGTGCACCCTGCCTTGCCAGCACCTGACCCATCCAACTGGTGCCCCTGTCTCCCCCCTCTGCATTGCTGCAGCCCCACCGTTTCCTCCCGGGGCGCCTACCAGCCTCGGTTTCCTGTGCAGAGAGCTCCAGGGGGCTGGAAAGATGAGTGCATTAGTGCTAGCATGAGGGAGCAGGCTAAGTGCTTTTTAGCTCCCTATTTTGCTCCAGGGCCGAAGCAAATAGGAGCTTTTCCCCATCAGAAGGGCAGGGGGAAGGGGTGCCGCCCAGGGGATGCAGGCCGGGCATGCAGGGGAAGGGAAGGAAGGGGAAGAAGATGCTGCAACATCCCCCTGCACTGGCAGGGCTCCGCAGAGCCAGGGGGTTGGAGCCCGTACTCAGATTTAGCTCCTTGACTGGGTGGGGGACCTAAAAATAAGCCCCGTGCTGGCAGCAGGCAACAAGGTGCCTTATGTCAAGGTGAGCAGGGTGGTGGCACCGGATCCCGGGCTGCCACCATGCCAGAGCCAGGCGCCACAGAGGGTGGCCGTAAATAGCAACAGTGACGTTTCCCCGGGGATGCAGGAGCTGCTCACTGCTCAGCCACGGCGGCTGGCAGGATGCAGCCAATGCATGGATGGGGGGGTATCCGGACAGCTCCGGGGCCGGCTCTTCCTGTGCCTTTGGCTTGGCGTCGCTGCTCCCTGGGACCCCCAGAGATTCAGAGGGGGGCCAGGAGTCCTGAGCAGCACCAGGCTCTGTGTGGGTTCCCAAGTTGGCAGAGGACGCTCATCAGGGCCTGGAGACTCCAAGATGGACTGGTCTCCACAGCATCCATGAGACCAGCCCATGACCCGTGTGTGCGGGCATACTTGGCACGGCTGGGGCCTTGGTGGCACAGGAACCTGCAGAGGCAGCACTGGGGGGTTCTCCCTGCTGCACCCCCAGCTAGGTGCTTTGCAGCACTGCCCTGAGCAAGAGCCAAACCTGCCCGCAGCCCGCGGGGTCCTGCGCAGCCCGAGCAGGGGGGTGGCTGGCACTGCACGGAGGCAGAGACGCACGAGGCACCTTCCTCTCCTGTCGGCACCACCACAGGGATGCGGGCGCTGTAGCTGGTACATGTGCCTCCCGGCTCTTCCCCGCTCCCACCTTCGCAAAGCCCGGGCAGCCACCGCTCACCAGGTGCCCCGCGCGCCTGGCGCAGGAGCCAACAGGTGCCTAGGGAGGCGTGGATGCCCCCACACGCACGCGCGCACCAAGGCACGAGTGTCAGCACCGTGGGGGCATGCGCTCCGGGTGTGCACGTACATGTATGGACCCACTGCGTGCAGGATGGGGCACACGTGTTGCGCCCGCAGCTCCATGTGTGCGGATCTGTGTGCAGATGGCTACCAGCACGGGGGGCCAGGAAGCAGCCCGCGTGTGCTGGCGGCGCTGTTTGGGTTCGCATGTGCGCGCATTCGCGTGAGTGTTTGTGTGCGCACGTGAGCGGAGGCAGCGTCTGTGCACGGGGGGCAGGCGGCAAGATCTTAATGTGGGGGGCAACCAGGAGAGCGAGCGTGAGCGGGTGGCTCTGCATCCGCAAGCAGGTGCTGGGGCCGCTGCACGACGTGGCCATTTTGGTGCGTGGGGACACCGGTGTGTCTGTGTTTCCATGCGTCTCGGGCATTTGCATGTGTGGGCACTGCACGGGGCCATGTTTGCCCATCCGGGAGGGCTTGGCAAATGCACAACAGCCCTCACTTGCCATTACGATTCTTGAATCAGCTGGCATGGGGATGAGTGGAGGCCTGCGAGCTGCTGCCTGCCGGTGTGCTCGGCTCATCGTCGCTGATGTGGAGTAGCTGTAATTACCGTGACAAGGCTCTATGCAGCGCGGTGCAGTCCTGCAGCCATGAAATCCCAGCGTTCGCACGTGGGCTACTAATTATCCCTACCTGGGGACTTCCCTGCCTCGATGTGTCGGCCAGGCTGGAGAGGCCAGGAGATCACTTCTCTGATGTCCTCTCTTGCGCAGTCACCAAATGCCACCCACTTGCTCCTGGGCATGGACTGGGAGCCCCTCTTAGCTGCAGCATCCTCGGCAAAGCCTTCAAAGCTCCCACAAAGCTACCTCAGATGGGCACAGGGCAGTGCTGGCACACAGACTGTGTCCCCCATCACTGGAGAGCAAACCCTTCTCTACAGCTTCAGCCCTTCTCCAGCCCAGGATCATGCCCACGTGCACTGGGACACAGTCTAAGCTGCTGTTGCTGTTGCCCTATCTGTTTTATCCCAAATACATCTCAGTCCTGCACCCAAAGGTCCCTTCTTTTCCCTCGGGCACCCCCAGGCCCATGTTCCCCTTCCACCCCAGCATCTTCAGAGCCCCCTATGGCTGGAGCAGCCCCCGCATCGGTCTGTTTGCTCCGACCCACATTTCAGCAATGGAGGAAGGATGTCTAAGCTAAAGCAGTAACATGCACACACATACACACGAGCTCGTGAGGAGGAGAGAGACTAGGGAGCAGGAGAGATTTGGGGAGGGTAAGAAACCACCTTGCTTCTCATCCCTGCTTGGCCAAACCACGGTTCCTCATACACCAGAGGGTGATTCCAGCACACCAGCCTGCCCAAGACACCTTATTTCTCCCTGCCCCGAGCTCCTCCCAGTATGTCTGGAACATACTTTTTGGGCTGGGGACACAGGTCAGCGCTGCAGGAGCAGGGTCCAGCGCTGCACCCCAGGGCTGACTCCCTCCTCCTCCTCGCAGAGCCATGGGGGTGCTGATGTCGAGGCGGCAGACGGTGGAGAAGGTGCAGAAGGTCAGCTTAGCCGTGTCGGCCTTTAAAGATGGGCTGAAAGAGCAGCCATCGACGCGGCAGTGGGCAGAGGCCGAGGGTGCATGCCGGGGGACACTGGAGCAGACGGTGCAAGAGGGGGAGGACGAGGCATCTGCAGGGCCCTCCCAGACGGAGGAGAGCAGCACCAGCAAGGCGGCATGGGAACGGCTGCGGGACGGCCGCGGTGTGGAGCCAGAGGAGTTTGAGCGGGCCAACAGGTTCACGCTACCGGCCTTCATCCGGCCCACGCGGGAGCTGCACGACGACGAGCCGCTGGACATCAGCCTGGAGCAGCGGGAGCAGGCGAGTACCCAGCGCCAGCTGCAGCTGGAGCACAGGGATGGGGCGAGAGGGACAAGGCTGGAGGGGAGCATACAAGGGAGGCACACAGCATCCCTGCAAGGGGATCCGCAAGTGTCCCTAGCACCCAATGGCAGCCTGCCCAGGCACAGAGGAGCTCATCCGGCATGGAGATGGGTCCTAGAGGCAGGAGTGCTCCCTCTCCAGGGACAGGACCAGGCAGCTGAGAGCCAGGAGATGTCATTCAGGGAAGAGGGTGCACTTGGGGGTTAGTCCTGGTCAGATATGCCCTGGAAGGACCCTGGGGTGCCTAGGAGGGGAGGAGAGAGGAGGAGTTACTGCTGGGCACAGACAGCTCCAGCTGTGGGGAAAAGGGAAGGAACATCTCTGATCTACAGATTAGTCCACACAGCTCTACAACCTACCAGCCTACAACCCTACCCACCCCTCCACAGCTACAGCCCTACTCACCCCTCCACACCAAGAGCCTTGCCCATCCCTCCACACCTACATCCCTACCTGTCTCTCCACACTTAGAACCCTACCTATCTCTCCACACCTACAGCCCTACCTGTCTCTCCATACCTCCAACCCTACCCATTCCTCCACTCATCTACCCACAAGAGGCCATCACTCCAGCCAACCTACAACCCTACAGCCCATACCTACAACCCAGAATGCTGCCCAACCTACAGCCTCACAGTCTGCCAGCCCTAAGCACTCCTCTGTCCACCCACTCCTGCCAACCCATCCACCCCACTCCAAACCCACACAGCCAGTAAGTAGCCTGAGAGGCACTGCTTCACGGAGCCCTGAGCACCCCACGTGGAGAAGCCAGCCTCCCTGACCACACTGCCTCTGCGAGCATCCCCACCGTGCTGAGATAGAGCTGCCCGCCCCTCCCCAGGTCATCAATGATGAGATGTGTGAGATCTGTGAGGTGTGGACATCTGAGAGCCTCTTCCCGTGCCGCATCTGCAGCCGGGTGTACCACGACGGCTGCCTGTGCCGCATGGGCTACCTGCAGAACGACAGCGCCGTGGAGGTGACAGAGACTGCGCACACCGAGACGGGCTGGAGCTGCAGCTACTGCGTAAGTTGCAGCTACTGGGGCAGTGAGTGCAGGCTTCTGCTGCACTGGGTGCAGTGGCTGCTCCCTGAGGAGCTATGCCCAAAGAGGACACAAGCAGGATCCCACGTCATGGCCTGGTCCAAGGTGATTGTCCACCTTGTTCCTTGGCTCCTCCTGCAGCCCATCTTGGCCAGACAGGTTGTTGCCAGAGGACAGGGGACAAAACGACCCTTTTCAATCTCCCCACACTGGAACCCTCACCTGCAGCTTGTCCCTGCACCTTGGCAAGAGGTCCTGGGGAGGCAGGGAAACCTTTCCTTCAGGAAAGCAATGTGGAGTTTCAAGCAGCTCCAGCCAGCAGCTTTCAGGCCAAATCCTTCCACAGAGAGCACCTCCATCTGCCTCCAGGTTGTTCAGGAACTCAGGGACACCACTAGAAAATGTCCCCCACTTAATACTTCAGGTGTGGAGGTGCAGAGTCCCTTACCCCGTCTCTTGAGCTTCTCTTCCTCTGACTGGACTGACATACCACCGGGGTATGGTAGCACCTTGGGACATGCCACTGGGTAGGCAAGGAGCTGTGGCAGAGCTGGAACCATGCCCAAAGGCTGCAGGTGTGAAGCAACCACACTGCAGCTTCTCCAAGCAATGAAAACCTGGGATGCCACCTCATGGTGCTGCACCCAAGCCCCCATCCCTGCAGGCAGCTCTCCCTTCCCGGGCTCGGATGTCCTGAAGCCCATTCTGCCACCCAGCTGCCATGTCTGCCCCAGGACACTGTGCTTCACCTTAGAAACACACACGCTGACTTCCCTTCTCCACCCCAGGACAACCTCAACCTCCTGCTGACAGAGGAAGAGATGTACAGCCTGATGGAGACCTTGCAGCAGTGCAAGATCATTCCAGGTGTGGACCCTCCCTGTGGCAGCATGGGCTGAGCCCTCACTCTCCCCTTACGCCGTCCCGGTCCTTGGGCTGGGCACTGCTGCTCTAGGGTGGAGGTTTTACTGCTCCTCTGCCTGGAAAGGTAAAAGGTAAAAGCTCTGCTAAAGATGGCAGCCTGTGGGATCTCCTATTAGCACTAGAGGAAGCAGGGAAGGAGGGACAGAGAAGGAGGGAGATGGGGGAAGAGGGAATGTGTGTGGTGCCACCAGGGGCCTGGAGAACAGCAAGAGGAAAGAAGCTCTCCCCCATCACTTTGAGGCTGGTGGAAGGGATGCCCTGAGTTGTCTCTGGGAAGCACACTGCTTCGTGCCCTCAGCCTCAGGCCAGGCCCAGGGCAGCCTCAGAGCACCCAGGAGCCGTCTCCCTATCAGCAGCACTCATAGCCCCATCGCCGGGCTCTCCTGCGGTGCGCATGATGCTCGCTCTGCACCTGCTGAGATCCGCAGGAGGGTCTCCAGGTGGCAGGGTGCTCAGGGGAGGCAGGTCCCACTCCTGGGGCACCACACAGCACACACTGACGGGCGCCGGGCCCACTCCTGCAGACACCTGCCTGACTCTGGATGACTTCCTGCACTACAAGCAACTGGTGCACAAGCAGCAGTTCGAAAAGCCCATGGGAGAGGCCCAGGAGGAGCAGGCTACCCTGCAGTTCTCCGCCCTGGACCCTGAGAATAAGGGACACATCGAGTGGCCGGACTTCCTCTCCCACGAGTCCATCCAGCTGCTGCAGAAGCTCCGGCCACAGGTACTGCAACAGCACACATGGGCCGGGGGCCACCTCCGCACCAGAAAGGAGCTGGTTACTGGTAGGTGTTGACTGCAGGTCAACCTTGACCCAGCAGCAGGCTCCTGGCCCATCAGACATGTCCCCCAGCCACCTGGATGGTGGTGGCGGCATGGGAAGGTGAATAGCTTGGGTACTGGTGGGACTGGAGGTACCCTGTGATCAGCAGGAGGTTCCCTGTGTCCAAACTCTTTGCCTTGACGCAGGGGCTTCCCTATCCCCTCTGCATCCCCAGAACTCCCTGCTGCGGCTGCTGACGGCCAAGGAGCGGGAGCGGGCGCGCACGGCCTTCCTGGCCCTTGACCAGGACAGTGACGGCTTCATCAGGGAGAGTGAGTGCCACAAGGCCCGGCACACGTGGTTCCGCAAGCACCAGAAGGAGACGCCATCCTGCAACGTCAGGTAAGGAGACACGATGTCGGGCAAGTGGAGACCTGCAGGGCACCACTGCCCATTCTGGTTCTGACCTGCTTCTGTGGGTCCCCCTCACTCCAGTGGAGCTCCAGCTCCATCGCAAGGGATTGGCTTGGGAATAGAGGCCCCTTCTCCACCTCTCCCTCTCCCCACGGGGTCTCCTCCTCCATGGCTTCTTCCTCAGCTGTTTGGAGTGGGCATGTTGCTGCAACGGCATCCCCTCTGCCCGCCAAGAGCAGTGCCCCCACTCTGCCCTGCAGCATCAGCCACGTAGGACCCATGTCCGAGAGGAGCCCTGCCAGCAGCGGCAGCAGCAAGAACCAGAAGACCCTGCTGGCCACGGAACAGGAGGATGCCAGGTGAGGCCGGCTATGGGGCACCCTGGTGGTCACGGTGGGCCACGTGCCCCACTGCCTCTCTCCGGGTATGTTCAGCCTGAGCTGGCGGGGAGGTTGCCCCCTTCTTGGGAGCGTAACAGAGGCTTGGCAAGTGGCGAGGTGGCCACAGGGAACATGTCGAGGCGAGCCAGGGGGCACGGTGGGGTTGGTGGCATCTGTTGATGCCGCATCCGGCCCTGCAGGCCCGTCAACTGGCCCACGTTCCTGCGCGAGAACGTTGTCTACATCCTGGCCGCCCGCCCCAACAGTGCCGCCGTGCACCTGAAGCCGCCGGCGTAGCGCTGCTGAGGGCAGCCATGCATGCCTCACTGCCCGCCTGCGCCACCACCGCCATCACCACCACAGCACCGCTGCACCCAGCAAGGCCCCCTGCCTCCCACCCAGCTCCTTTCCACCTTCGCTCTTGTCACCACGGCATCTGCCCTGCACCCCCATTGGCTGAGGGGAGCCATGCCCACCCACCCTGCGCCACACCCCGGCACCTGTCAGCTGCCCATTGGCTGCCAGGGAAGCAGCTGCGACAGCCCCGCCCTCCCTGGCTCACTTCGGATTGGCTGAGAGTGGCCTGCGCAGGGTGGGGCCCAGCAGGTGCCAGGCTATGACTGGCTGGAGATCTGAGTGGGGGACAGCCCCAGCGTGTTCTGCACTCTGATTGGCTGGGGGAAAACAGAGCTGGCTCCTCCTGGGCCCCTCTAGTGAAGGGCGAGAGTGACCCCAGGACCTGGGCACAGACGCTGTCCTGGCCCCACTGTGGGGACAGCCACATGTGTGGGGCAGGGGGTGCCCCACATGCCCCACACCCCCTGCAGGGACAAACCTGTATGTGGGGCAGGGGCGCCCCGGATGACCTGGCCCCACTGCGGGGAAGCTCCCACATGTGGGTCAGGAGGCGCCCCGGATGCCCCAGACCCCACAATGGGATGACCCCATGGTTGGGCTGGAGATGCCCAAGGATCCCCCAGACCTCATGCAGGGACAACCCTGATCCCGCAGTCAGCACCGGCTCAGCCCATCAACAGCGGGAGCTTGCGGAGATGCGATGCAGTATCAGGAGACTCCCCAGTGCCACGTGCCCGCACTGCTCCGGCCACATTTCTCATGACTGCTCCGGCCACGTTTCTCATGAGGCTTCCAGCCTCATGCAGTGCCGTTCAGGGGACATTTTGGGGACAGAGAGGGGGCTGGGCTGGAGCCAGGGCGGGGCAAAGAGGCAGTGGGGGCCATGTGCGTCATAACACCAGCTCTGTACCGAGAATCGTCCATTAAACAGCAGTGTCTGACTCCCCTCTGGCTGCCGTCCTTCCGGGGCATGTGCCCTGCCAGCCCCTGACTCCACAGGGGACGCACCAGGAGCCTGCATGCTCTCCAGCCCTCACAGGGCAGCCCCACAAGCTCGAGGTTGTGCTGGAAGACTTGAAAACATCCCCAAGGTTGGAGACACGAAGGAGCCCTGGAAAGAGGCATCACAGGGGCAGGTCCCCAGAGCTGGGAGGCTCCTCCAGGGGTAGAGACATCCACTGAGCAGCCAGGAGAAGCTGCTGCTAGTGATACCACCATCCCAGGATTCCAGCCGGGATTAGGAGGGCTGTTATGGAGTGGGGAAGGGCAGGAGTGGGGAGGGCTGCCCTGTGCCTGGCCACAGCCACGGTGTGTGCTCTGGCCCCTGTGGGGTCTCCCGGGGTACCAAGATGCCTTGCTCGAGTCCCAGTTTTGTGCCCGCTGCTCCTGCCCTGTGAGCAAGACACGTGCAGCGCCTGCACTCAGGTTCATGGCAGAGGACATCTTGCTAAAGGCTGGTCTTTCCATGCTCTTTTCACACTATAGCTCACACAGCATGGCTCTGCCCATGGAGGAAGCCCTGCTTCTGTGGGCAGGATTTCTCCCCAAGGCTGTCCTGCTCGACTCCAGACCCATCAAGGGGTCTCATGTTAGCTCTGCGATGAGAGGACGACTCAGTGCAGGAGAGCAAATCTGTAATTTTCCTGGCATGAAGCATGCGCTCCTGTGTAAAACAGTCTCACTAGCCACTTCCTCACACCCTCACACTGAGCAGGGAAAGGAGAGAGCTGGGCTGGACTGGGACAGAGTACAGACTGGTACAGAGGGCCCCAGGGTGGGAAGTACTGGTTGCCTGCAGCCCAAATCCATGCTCTGAGCACCCCGCAGGATCTGAAGGTACCTTGGACAGGTCCCACTAACACCATCAATGTTCAGCAAAAAGGGCAGGGAGGTGCTCAGCTCTTCTGTGCTGGATGTGGAATGAGCCGCAGCCCTGGAGGCCCCACACCAAAGCATTGTGCGCTCCAGTGGGATTTGAGGCTGGTGCAGGAGCCCCTTTGCTGACCCTGCTCCCATCTCTCCCATGGTTGCCCACCCTGCCTGATCAGGGTGCTCTCCCATGAGGACCCCATCATGCTGGGTGCTGTGCCAGGGTCTGGGGCAGAACAGGGCCCTGCTCTGCGGGGACGCTGCACCCTCTGCTGGGTGCTCAGCCATTGCACCACACTGCCATGACACCCCCAAAACCTCAGCTTGCAGGTGAAGTGGGTACTCAGCCCAGCACCCCGGGGTGCAGAATAGGGCCTCATCCAAGCCGGGGCACCTGCCTGCTCCATGTGCCCCAGGGTCACACGAGGTGACTGTTGCATGTTCCTCACCAGAGTCAGCATCTGCTCTTGATGTGCTTGGAGAGCCATGTGGACAGAGGTGACCCGGAGGGCTGGGACAGCTTTGTGGCAAGCTGTTGGGCATCAAAACAGGGTTCTCCAGGCAGCAGGTGACAGTGAAGGAGACAGATCCCAGAGATGTCACCCAGCAGCTCCAACCATCCACCACCTACCCTGCTTCATGACAGGACCTTCCTTGGGTCACTCCAGGCTGCCCTTCCCTGCCAGAGCAGGCAGAGAAGCAGCTCGCGGGGAGGCTGTAAGAGCCTCACAGCACGGGGAGCATCGGGGAGGCAGGGATGTCTCTGGGGCCTCGGCTGCTATTTCCTTAATGACCCTGTCACAACTGACAGGGCGAGTCGTGAGCTTGGCCACGGTCCCAGGCAGGGGGATGGCCCTCCAGGGAGACCCCCGGATGGGCTGGAGGGCCAGGGGGATGCGGTGGGAGGTGAGGGGATGGTGCTGTGCCCCCTCTTGCAGTGGAGAGGTGGCCACAGGGTGTCGCCCCTGCACTGCACCCAGCAGCGCCCGGTGCCACTTCTGGACCTGCACACCATCCCCGGCTGCAGCACTGACCCTGGCATCCCTAGCCAGTGCCAAAAATGCAGCACGAGGGGGTCCTGGTGGAACAGGGGGGCTGGGGTCACCCCGCCAGCTCTGTGTCCAACCTTGTTCCCATCCCAGGCTCCCTGCAACAGCTCCAAGCATTGGACAGACACAGCAGTCCCAGAAAAAGCAGGCACATCCCGGCATGGCAGGACCCTAGAGATCCATTCCCATCCTGGGAGAGGACGGCGTTCCCAGGGGAGATATCTGGGCTAGGACACCCTGGTTTGGGTGCTGGACTGTGGATTCCAGCATCCCTTCCTGCACAGGGAGAGGTGGGAGCTGTGGGTCCCCATCCTGCGGCAGGAGGGGTGGAGGGAATAGCTGCACCCAGTGCAGCCAAGTATCAAATGGGGCAGCAATTCAGGGGATTTCAGGGATCTCAAAGAATTAATGTCAATCCCCTGCTCTCCTCCTGCTCCATCTGGCACCTTGGTGGGTGACTACTTGTTGGTGCTGGGGTGTCCTATACCCTACTCTTTGGTCTGCTAAGTATCCCCATAGGAGCAGCTCTTCACCTGCTCCGTCCTCTCTGGACCGTCATCCTGTGTCTATAGGAGGTCACTGGCTTGAATTCTATGGAAATGTCACAGAAACAGATTGGAGAGTGTATGAAAAAAAGAGGTCACAGTAGTTTGAAGGGGCTGAAGTCCATCCCAGCTTGGTGGCTCTGAACCCCGCTAGATATTCGGCACTTTTGCTCTGCCAAAACCAGCCAGGAACAGTTTTGCAGACCCAAAATGCCTGGGAATGGGGAAGTCCCCCTGTTCACTGCCCTGTCCCCTGAGTGGGGAGTGAAAGAAGGTGGCAGTGCCAGCGCTGGGAGTGAGGACAGCAAGGGACCAGCATCTGCCCACTCCAGCTGCCTGTTGCAGGCTCCACAGTCACCTGGGCACCTTTGCGGTGCTGAGCAGCTGCGGGGTCCACTGCTCCAAGCACCATCACAGAACGGTGCAGGATGCTCCAGCAATGGAAACACAGCTGGACACTGGGAAAAAACAACATCTCCCACCAGCAACTCCCCCCGCAGAGCGACAGGAGCAGCGAGGTAAGGGGCTTCTTTGGGCACATCGCCCCGGCCCCAAGCTTTCATGCAGCAGGGACGTGACGAGTCTGTGCTGCCCGCAGGAAGCCCATGCTGCAGGGCCAAGAAGCACTTTCCTCCGGCTCTATCTGCACCGCCGGCTCCCGCCTCCGCCGCGCTGCCGGCTGGTGACCCTGACACAGTGGAGGGCTGCCAGATGCCTCCTCCTGTTCCCTCCGCTCTCACCCACCCCGCTGCCATTCTCCCCCAAGACAGCACAGGCGGCCGCAGGGACACGGGCATCCACACCGTGCCTGGCGCTGAGCAGGTGGCGGGAGCAGTGCCGGGCATGGGGAGCATCTTGGTCCCCGTTGCGGCTCAGATGGAGGCAGTGACGAGCAAGCAATGCAGCCACAAGCAGGGTGTCCAGGACCTCTCCTGCAGCATGAGGTCAGCCAGGAGCACACGTGGACACGTAAAGTCCTGGGTGCCTCTATCCATGCCCTCTGCATCCCCTATCACCCCCGCTGTGCAAGGGGACCGAGAAGGGGCACAGGGGATGTGGCCATGACCCTGGGCTCCCATGCACTGTGCCCAGCCATTCCCTGTCTGCATCTGGATGGCTCCTCACACAGCCACTGTAGGAGGGAAATGATTCAGTGCTGGGCAAAGGTCCTGCCATCTCCTTTTGGTGGTGCAGCCCTAAGCCCCCCTGCTTATAGCAGACAATGTCAGCTCCTCTGGGTGGCAAGGACAGGCAGCTGTGACACCCAATGTGCTTCCGTGCACATTCCCATATGCCCCAGCTTCCCACCCCCATCCAGTCCTGGGCTTTCAGAGGGCTCTGAAAGGTGGCAGGGCTTGGCCTGATGGCGGTCTGACCACATCCTCCACTACCCCGGGGTCAGGGAGAGAGCTGGCAGTGTCCTCCCTGCACCACGACAGAGGTGAGGCTAGGGCCTGCGGGCCTTTGCAGACCCCCACATCAGGTGTAGAGAAATGCTGTGCTGAGGATCTGCACCACCTGCGCCTTGCTGATAATGTACAGTGGAGTGTTAGCGAATTGTCCTAGGCCGGCTGGGAATGAGGAGCTAGCTGGGAATGAGGAGCTAGCTGTTTCGGGTAAACAACTTTGCAGAGCTGAGAAGAGCCTATGCGGCCGGGACCTAGCAACCCCCCTAGCAACCAATCATAGCTAGCCTGGAAATCCCTCAGATGCTTGCAGGTATAAATATACGTGCACTTCGGCTAATAAACGGAGCAAGACCTAACCTCATATTGAGTCCGTGTCTTGTAATCCGGCTCAGCTCCCGGAAGGCCTGTGCAGTTGTCCTGCGCTGGTTCCAACATCTGGCGCCCGAACAGGGACCCAACGGCAGGGACATTGGGACCTGACGGCAGGGGACCGACGGCAGGGACGTTGGGACCCGACGGCAGGAAGGTGCTGCGGGCGGGCGGAAGATCCCGGGTCACCACGGCTTGACGGAGGATCGCGGAATATTCTGGGTCGCTACGGCTTGACGGAGGATTGAGGAGCTGGGAAGCGGCGTCCGGTGTGAGAATCCACACCGCTGGGACCGGGTGCTGGGCACAGGGTCCAGGGGCTGGGGCTGTTGAGCCGCCGGGGCCCCTCCGCGAAGATCACCTTAACCATGGACTGGGAGGCGGCAACACAGCTGCTATTGCATATTCTCGCCAAGCGAGAGGCGGCTGTGAGCACGAAGAAGCTCTATGAGTTGTTACGATGGGCACAAGAGAAGGGACATCTGCAAACTCTGGAACTTATGTATAGTGCCACTGAGTGGCAGGAGAGAGGGGACTCTCTCTGCGACGCCACCATTGGGGGTAGTAAAACAGCTAAGGACTTGGGTTGTACGTGGCGAGAAGTAATGATAGCGAAGGTCCTCCTCACTCCCACGCAATATCTGTTATGGGAAAGGGAGTGGGAGAAACAAATCCAAAAGGTGGTGAACGCACATAACATCTCAGGAGACCCATTGCATGGTGCAACTGTGCAGATGCTGATGGGACGGGGTCTCTATGGGGACGCCGCCACACAGCTAACCTACTCGATGCTCATGTATAATGCTTCACGGAAGCAGGCGCTGTTTTTAGCGCCGTCAGAACGAGAGACCCCATCATTTACGATGGTGAAGCAGGGATTGTGGAAGTCCTACGGAAATTTGGTGAATAGGCTCGTGCAATCCCTGGAGCAAGCTACTGATGAACAGACCCTCTGCAAGCTTTCGATCTGGTGCAGAGAGAATGGGTTCAAAGCCGAGCCCCACCTAGTATTCAAATCCGATGTGAAAGCCAAAAGCAAAGTGGCCGTCGGAGCCACGGCAGCCTTTGCGAGCACTTCAGGACCGGGACCGCCACGCCACCGAAAACCGCTGGTGTTCGGAAGATCCATCGCCAACCCCCCCACTCGTGCCTGCCTCTGTGCCAGCACCTGCGGCGCCTACACCGTCTGTGCCCCCGCTTCCGGACCCCGCCCCGTCACGCCAGAAGAACGTCCCGGCTGGGTCCAGGACTTGTTAGATTGCCTTGAAAAAAAAAAAAAAAAGAAGGGGGCGAAGAGAAGGCGAATGAGATCAAGGAGACTTACGTTGCTGAGGGCTTGACAACAGCCAGGGGGAAGGTGCAGGGGAATTTGATCTGTCTTGTAAAGTGGGGGTTGAAGAATTGTAATGCTTTGAGTGAGGACAGAAACCGTTATCGGGGCTATTATTTCTATTTGCTATGTTCATCTCTATTATGTGTTGTATCCTTTGTATATTGATGCTTACGCAAGGTATGGTTGAAAGGTGGAAATTTATATGATCCGTAGAGTCATAAAAATATTGTGCGAAGTAGAATCCAGACCCTGAGAAAGAAGATGTTTGCCTGCCCGGGCTGAGTGATAAGGAGCATGGAGGCGGCTGCTCAGCCAGGCTCACAGCCGACCTCCTCCAAAAGCAGTTGCAGGCGGCTGCTCGACTGGGCTTGTAGCCAACTTAACTGCAAACATCCTCTAAACTAGTTTGAAGGTCAAACACCCAAGAGGGAGGAAGATGAGAAAGGCAGGACCCTCAGACTGAGGGCTGGGACCCCTTACTGGTATGCGCACCTGCGCAGCCAGGAGGGAAGGTTATGCGACTGAAGGTGGAGTTTGTCCGCCCCCTGGTCTGCCTGTACTGGCCCTACGTGGCAGGATGCACCGGGCATAAACAGAGAGTGCAGAGAGAGGGGGGGGGGGGGCGAGACATCTAACCCTGAGGCCCACGTTGTCTCTGCGGGGACGCCCGCCAAGTTGGGAGCCTATCAGCAACCCTCTAATCCACCAACTTGAGAGAATGTTCAGTCTCAGTGTCCTGCCGACAACCAGTGGAACTCACTAGCGGAGTGCACAGCTATGTGAGGTTGTGCCACCGGATAGAAACTGTGTTTGTGCTGTTTGTGTGTGTGGTCTTTAGATCTTTATTGTGTAATATATATCAGCAGAGAGGGCTAAATAAGCACAAGAAAGTGCAGAATGTGAAAGCGGGAAAGCCAGGAACAACTCAGACTAGGGCGTTCCCCTCACCTCCCCCGCCCACCCCCCCCACCGATGGAGGACTGGGAGCTGTACTCCGACTTGTATCCTTGGACAGAGCTTAGGGGAATACTTAATAATTGATTTAAAAGATTGTTTTGTCACCATACCATTGCATCCTGAGGACCATGACATAGTGGAACATATGAACCAAATGCTGCAAGAGCAGTATATCTTTTAAATTTTTGAGGTTACCCTAGGACGGCCTAGTCCCTCTGATGGTCAAACACAGGGTTGGGCTAAAGGGAGCCCTGACAGAAGTCAAATTGGGTCCGTGTAAGGTGATGCTGAGAGACTGGAACACGGGAAAATGGACGGGACCTTTGGACTTGATAACCTGGGGAAAAGGGTATGTTTGTGTCGTTACAGATACTGGAACCAGATGGGTGCCAGCGAAGTGGGTAAGACCTTGGCTGGAAGCAAACTCGCATACATCAGACGTAGCAGGCAAGCAGCCGCTACCCTAGCAGTGGAAAGTGTGAGCCTGCAGAAGAACAACATGGGAGGACAAAGTGCTACTGTCATTATTAGCTGTATATTGTGGCTTTTAGGAGGTAATGTTGCTTTTAACGCTATTATAGAAGCTGATGCTACTTTTAACATTAATGGATATGTTATGCTTCTTAGGCGTATTGTTAATTATACCCAAATTAAGAGTTGTTGACTTTGTGGGACAGCAGATCAATTTGATGCACTGATGTTAGGTATTCCTCTAAGCAACTGGACAGACCTGAATCCATATAGCCTACTCAATACATCATATCAGTGCACACAGGAGAATGTCGCAATGGAAGGAATGCCCTGAACTCCCGATACACCTCATGGTCGTGTCCAACCCAATCTCGGTGTTTGCCCTCATCATGCAGTGGCTAAAGAAAAAAGGAGGAGAAGACTCCCTTGGGGTTTTAGAATGGATCTTCTCCTCAGTTCAACCGCGCAAGAACGTGACCCCTCGATTGGAAGCGGTGGCTCACATGGTCTGCCGTGGGAGAACTCGGGTGCTGGCAATCTCGGGGGGTGAGCCGGCGGCAATCCACCTTCCCCTGCAGGAGGCAGATTTGGAATGGGCCTTGTGGCACTCCACTGCGCTGCAGCTAGCGCTCTTGGAGTTCCCTGGGGAGGTGACTTCGGAAAGGCCTGCAAGAAAGCTTGGCCACTTCCTCACCAGCTATTCGTGGGTAGGAAGACCAAAGTGTGTAGAAAGACCTCTGCGCGATGGCCTCAGGGTATTCACGGACGCAGGGAAAGCCTCCAGAAGGGCAGCCATCACCTGGAAGGAGAAGGACCTATGGAAAGCCCACACCCTACAAGCGGTGGAAGGTGACTCATTGCAGACCTTAGAAATGGCGGCTGTCGCATGGGCGTTGATGCACTGGAAGGACATGCCGTTGAATATTGTATCGGACTCCCTGTACGTCGTCGGAGTAGTACAGCGAATTGAGGATGCTCTTTTGAAAGAAACTCATAACCAGCAATTGTTCCAGCTGTTTCTACAAATCAAAGGAGCCATGAGGTGGTTCTCGACGGTGTTCTGTGTCATCCACGTCCGGAGCCATCAATGGACACTAGGTTTGGGGGAGGGTAATGATCGGGCTGACCGGTTAGTGAGCTTGGCACGTGAGCATGGGCCACTGAGTCGTTTTGAAATCGCCCGTATTGCTCATGAACAGTTCCACACTAATGCCAAGGGCCTGACCCGGATGTATGATATAACTATATTCGATGCCCACGGAATTGTGCAGGCCTGTCCCCATGGGGACATCATGGGCAAGGTCTGGGCATTGGTGTGAACCCCAGGGGCCTGAAGGCATTAGAGATGTGACAAATGGACATCACACATGTACCTGAATTTGGACGCCTCAAGTATGTCCACGTGTCCATAGACACCTACTCTAAGTTTGCGTGGGCCACAGCGCAGACCGGCGAAAGGGCCCTACATGTCTGCAGGCATCTAACCACATGTTTTGCGGTCATGGGCTCGCCCAAGCACATCAAGACTGATAACGGTCCGGCCTATGTCAGTGAGTCTGTCCGACGCTTTCTGATGAGCTGGGGAGTAAGCATACCACCGGGCTCCCAAACTCTCCAATTGGTCAGGCTATAGTGGAGCGCACAAACAGGACACTCAAGGACTATTTGCAAAAGTTCAATTCAATAGTGGACCCAAGAGAGTGTTTGGTTAAGGTTCTATTTGTATTAAATCATCTCTGTGTCTTCGGGGACAATGTTGATCCGCCTGTTGTAATCCATGCCACCTGTGTTAATGCAGGCACTCCCACTAAAGAAATGATGGTTAATTATTGTAACCCTAGAACGGGGATCTGGGAGGGCCCTGCCACTGTCATATTCAATGGTCGAGGGCATATGTGTGTTTCTACACCCACAGGTCCACTATGGGTTCCCAGCAGATGGACTCGCCCTGCAAAAGGAGTCGCGGATGTAAGGGAGCGTCCTGTTGAAAGGAACATGCAGGAGAGTGGTGGACAGCAGCGTTGCTGATGTTCTGGGTACTGGGCTCTGGGACGGAAGGGGCTCCAGGATACCATCCACGGTTGTTTGATCCTCGACAGAACATCTGGGTGACCTTAGATCGAGAGCTAAATACCACACGTTTCTGCACTAGTCTGGCCACCCCTAGTACCCCCTTTGTAACATGTCTAGTTGGGGTACCTGTAAACGAGACCACGTGGAAGTATTTCTGGAATGCAGTAAAGGTAATGCCATCATTGGGGAATCCCCAAACTTTGAAAAGATTGACAGCACTCGAGAACTTGGCAACGGGAATCAACCGTTTCGATCTTTGGAGCCACAACCTGCCTGTAGGGCCTGAACCACAGGAGATAGAGTTATTAGACTCCCTTAATGTTGCGAAAGAATGGACTCAGTTTGGGATGTAGAGTGAGACAACTTTATTCTCAAACCAACTTCTTTTATACTCTCTTAACACAAGTGTTGCTAAAATTACAATCAATCAGCATCTTGCCAGCCGTGCAGTTGTGGTTATCTTCTTTTCCTTGCTTTGTTCCTCATCTGCTGACAAGACATTCCACATGCGGTTGTTGTCCTCCTCCTTTTCCTGCTTTGCTCCTTGCTGATAAGACATTCGTCCTTGTGGTCAACCGTCCACTACCAAGGCATTCAGCACTTCCGTCTCCAAAGCAGGCCTCCACATCTCCCCCTTCTTTATTTGTTTGTTGTATTGCCATAGCTGTTTTTAGCTGAACAGCCATAACTTGGTTAAAGGATCAATCAATCAATCGTTGAACACATAATAAGAAACAAAGCAGATAGATACACTAACAATAAGCAAAATACAGTTAGTACAAAATACAGGTAGTACAACAATTAGAAACTTTGTGTTAATATAGCTAAGCAAAAGATTGTTTAGTTTGTTGCATTTACTCCCATGGTTTGATTCCAACAACCATACCAGTGTCCTTTTCCCAAGGTCTCTCCACCAACACTCTCGAGTCTGTCCTTGAGATCCCCCGATCTCCCCCTTCTTTATTTATGAAGAATGCTTGTTTCAAGGCACGGTCTATTAAACACTGAATTTTTTTTAACAAACATGGGATACAAATTAAAAGGCAAACAAAGATTATCAAGCACATCAAACCTATTTGCAATGTTCCCTTAATCCACGCAGCTAATCCTAAATTCCCCAAAAGATTCCCAAAAGTTTTTGAAGACCATTTAAAGTTTTTATGTCTGTCTTTAGAGTCAATAATTGTGGTCGAATTTGATGATCAGAAATTCAGTTTCCTGTACTTTATCTTCTGCAATTTTTAATCCTGCAGCCGATGCTGCTCGCGTAATCTGACGCAGAGCCTCTTGTGCCGTTTCCTTTTGCTCTGCAGCAATCAATATGTCATCCATATAGTGATAGATGAGGACGTTGTCGAAATACTTCCGTACTGGACTTAAGACTGCTGCCACAAATTGTTGACATAATGTAGGACTATTTTTCATGCCTTGTGGCAAAACTTTCCAATGATATTTGTTATGGGGTACCATAGCATTGATGGAAGGTACAGAAAATGCAAACCAAGGTGCATCCTGTGGTGCAAGTGGAATGGTAAAGAAACAGTCTTTCAAATCTATTACGATCAAAGTCCATGTTTGAGGTAACATTGCTGGAGAAGGGAGTCCAGGCTGTAAGGCTCCCATATCTTCAATGACCTCATTGATTTTTCTAAGGTCATGTAGCAATCTCCAGGAATTATTTTTCTTTTGAATTACAAAAACTGGTGTATTCCAGGGGCTTGTAGTAGGAACTATATGTCCAGCTTGCAATTGTTCCTCTACTAACTTGTGTAACTGCAGCAGTTTATTTCATGGAAGGGGCCACTGATCCACCCATACCGGCTTGTCTGTTTTCCAGATCAAGGGTTGGACCTGCTGCTGGATAGTAGCCCCTAAGAAAAATCCGTACTTAACTGCATGCCCCATTGACTCAGTCTCTCCCCCACAGGGTAACGGATCCAGGCAATATAAACGGTCTAATGGTTGCGGTTCTCCCTTCCGGACCAATAATATTTATCAAGCTTTCGCTTTGCATTGGGGTACTCTGCCCACCAATTCCCAAAAGCAATGTATGCGCATTCACTAGGGGTAAACTGTTTGGCCATTGCGAGGCAGCGATGACTGTAACATCCGCTCCGCTATCTAAAATTCCTTGTGCATTAAACTTTATCGCTCCTGATTGTAGTGTACAGGATATCTGTGGGCAATTCATAGTTATCTGTTGAGTCCAGAAAATCTCTGGTTGTCCCGTGAACCCAAAAGAGCCTATGCCGCATTTAGTTTTTGCAGCATTTGGTGTCTGTGGTAAAAAGTATACTAATTGTGCTATTCGGCTCCCGGCTCCCCGCTGGCACAGTACAGGGTGGTATCGGACTCCATACCATTATCTTTATTTCTCCTTTGAAATCTGCATTGATAACTGCAGGTAACACAAACAGCCCTTGTCTCGTTGTTGAAGATCGCCCAATCAATAGTGCTGCCATTCCTCGCCCCAGGGGGCCATGGACACCAGTTGGAATTAGCACAACTGATGTATCAGTAATTAGCACTTCTATTGTGGTGGCCAGGTCCACCCCTGCGCTGCCGCTTGTGCTGGCGCACAGGTGGCGGCTGCTTCCCGGTGAGGCCGCTCTGAGGGGTGATTTGTTGTCACAGCGCGACCCCTTGTCACGCTGCGCTTGAAGTTTCCCGAAGGGGCTAGCGGTCGACCTTCCTTATCAAATTTTGATCGACACTGATTAACATAGCATCGTCCTTTGTGACAGCGCAGACATATTCCAGGCGCTCCTCTGTTTGCTTGCGTTTTTGGACAGTATTTACGGATATGACCAAATTGGCCACAAGCAAAGCATGGATTTTTCATAGACATTGTTGCAAACACCTCGGCCATCAGAGAGCATTCATACAGTTTAGAGCCAACGTTAATGCACGCCTTCAGCATGTCATCAATAGTAGGATCCTTTAGTGTTCGCAAAACTCTCTGGCAATCAGGGTTAGCATTCTCAATTGCTAGTTGTTTAAAAATGTAGCTTCGTGCTTGTTCATTATCAATTTGCTTCTCCAGAGCCTCATTAAGCCGATCTAAAAACTTCATGTAAGGCTCATCCGCATCTTGTCTTATGCTAACAAAAGGCTGTCGTTGTTTACCAGCCTCCAGGACGGGACGGCCTTAAGGGCGCGGAGAGCAAGTGCCTTAACTTGCTGCAGGCCCTCAGGGGGAATTCCTGCTTGTGCCGTTGTGGCACTGTGGTCACCCTCCCCCATTAGCATGTCCACAGTAACAGCCCGTAATGGACCTTTTTTCGACAGCCGCTGGTTTTCCTCCCCCTGTGCTCGAGCAAGCTGTCTCCATTTTTGACTCCCACATCGTACATTGCATATCAGTCATAATCAGGTGAAACAAATTTTTAAAATCGTGAGGAGTAAAAACCAAAGAATCACAAAGAGATTGTATAAGGTGGGTGTATATGGTGCGCCAAGGCCATGATCTGTCACCGTGCGCCGCACATCCTTAATAAGATTGTATGATAATCCTTCCCAGCGCGGATTCTGGTCTGGCGCATAGATAACGGGGAAGGCTTTCAGCATGCCCACATCCCCCGCCTGTTTTGCTCCTCGTTCTACTGAAGCCCATTTATCATGCAGATCCAGGGAGTATAGGTCTGGCTCCTTCTCAGGGTTAATAGGACCCGGGTCAAAAGGATCATCGTCCTGGTCATCAGGTGGCTGTACCGTGAAGGCTTTTGCAGCGCATTTTGTTTTCTGATTCTCATCAGGACATGATTGAGGTAATGGAGGCGCGGAGGGGATGTCAGGAGGCTCGACTCCGTCATTTGTGTTCAACTGCGACCCACTGTGAGATTTCAGCGTTTCGAATACAACTCGCCATTGTGGCAACAGGCCAGCAGCAGCCTTATCACCGCGAGTGGCACAGTCCCATAATCGGACCCCAATTTGGTCCCACTTCTCCATATCAAATACATTCTTACTCTTCACGGAGGGATCGTTTTTAGAAGCCCATGCAAGAACCTTTTGTAGAACTTCCTCATCTAATTTCTTGCCCTGTTGTTTTAAAATCTTAAGAAAGACTTCTAAAACATCTTTTTGTTCCTTCGTTAAGTGTAACCCCATAGTCCCCAGCTGCTTACCTCTTTCCTTTCAAGAGGTGTTGGTGTGCACGCAAAGGACACTTCCTTTCAGCGTGATCCTTACGCTTCCTTTCAGCGTGAATCCTGGGAGTTCAGCTAGGCGGTGCAACCGGAGAGACAGCTAGTCTTCGAGCCCCACGTTGGGCGCCATTTGTTGCACCTTGCAAAAGAACGGACTCAGTCTGGGATGCAGAGTGAGACAACTTTATTCTCAAACCAACTTCTTTTATACTCTCTTAACACAAGTGTTGCAAAGATTACAATCAATCAGCATCTTACCAGCCATGCAGTTGTGTTTATCTTCTTTTCCTTGCTTTGTTCCTCATCTGCTGACAAGACATTCCACATGCGGTTGTTGTCCTCCTCCTTTTCCTGCTTTGCTCCTTGCTGATAAGACATTCGTCCTTGTGGTCAACCGTCCACTACCAAGGCATTCAGCACTTCTGTCTCCAAAGTGGGCCTCCACACCTTAATGCTTCTATTTGCCTTTATCTTAATGCATCGCATAAGGGTTGCGCCTCGGGTTATAGTAATAATTGTCGCAGTAGCTCTCAGGCGCCCACCTGGTTGTATCCAATCGGCAACGGGAGTAGCTGGGATCAACGGTGTGGCAAGATGTCCCACAATTCCTCACATTCAGGATCCAGCCCTGTAACCCCTCAGACATTGCCTACAGGATACTTCCTCATATGCGGCAACCGGGCTTGGTCCGGAATTCCATCAAAGCCCATAGGGGGTCCATGTACGGTAGGCCAAGTAAGTATGGCTTTGCCCTGGGTCCATCCTAATAGCACCAGTGTCAAAAGAAGAACTCGACGAATGGCGCGTAGCATAACCCAGACGGAGGACTGTAACAACGAAGTCTGCCTCTGGTCCAAGTGGGAGGTAATTTTCGCATCCCTCTTCATACAGAGGGCGGCTGCGGCGTGAGCTCACAAAGTCTTAGACACCCTGTCCTGCTGGGTGGTTAAACAAGCAAATGTCACCAGTCATGTCCTCTCTAATCTTGCGCTAGATTTATCACAGGTGCAACACGCGGTGCTACAAAACAGAGCGGCCATCGACTTCCTGCTGCTAGCCCATGGGCACGGATGTGAAGACTTTGAAGGAATGTGCTGCATGGATCTGCAGGACCATTCCAGAGCAATCCACCAGCGAATCCAACAGCTGATGGAACACACCCAGAAGATACAGAAAGATGTGGGCTTCTTTGGGCTGGATGGGTTAGCTGATTTATTGAGTATTGGTGGGTGGCTAAAATCCTTGTTTAAGACAGGATTGATGCTTTTGATTGTTATGCTTTTTGTCCTATGCTTATTCAGCTGTGCCTTTGCATGCTTAAGGCAAATGCTATCCTCCCTTACTAATAAAGCCTGGCCATTGCAAAAGAAAAAAGGAGGACTTACAGAGGAAAGGCTTGGAGACCGGGGACACCTTACGGCTCCAGGCGGTGAGCACAACCCCGGCGTTGAAATGATCGAGAGTCCTTGAACTGCCCATCAGCAGATCAATAAACAACTGACGCTGCTCCGCAAGACGTCGGACTCTTCGGCTGGGAAGACTTTGCAGACCAACATGGACTTGGGAATGGGTGCATGTATTAGTAAAATCGAGGCTAACGTTGCTAGTTGTTTTATTGTTTATGCTTTGTATTTTTAGCTGTGCTTTTGCATGTATTAGACGTAAGGTATTTTCGCTTACCAGCAAGGCTCGATTAGTGCAAAAGAAAAAAGGGGGAATTGTAGAGAAATGCTGTGCTGAGGATCTGCACCACCTGCGCCTTGCTGATAATGTACAGTGGAGTGTTAGCGAATTGTCCTTGGCCAGCTGGGAATGAGGAGCTAGCTGGGAATGAGGAGCTAGCCGTTTCGGGTAAACAACTTTGCAGAGCTGAGAAGAGCCTATGCGGCCGGGACCTAGCAACCCCCCTAGCAACCAATCATAGCTAGCCTGGAAATCCCTCAGATGCTTGCAGGTATAAATATACGTGCACTTCGGCTAATAAACGGAGCAAGACCTAACCTCATATTGAGTCCGTGTCTTGTAATCCGGCTCAGCTCCCGGAAGGCCTGTGCAGTTGTCCTGCGCTGGTTCCAACAATCAAGGACACTCACACAAGGCATGTGATGGAACACGGGTAACAGGGCACTAGTCCAGGCTCTGGGCTAATCTGGGAGCCCCATGGGGACAAAATATATCTTAGCTGGCTAGGAAAGGCAGACAGCATACCTGGAAAGCACAGCTCTGGGCCAGAGCCAGCCCAGAAGGCCCGTGCAAGCCTTGCCATCAATAGAGACACCCAGCTTGCCGGCCTGGGGAGCAGCCAGCTGGAGATGCGGAGCCCACCCAGGGTTACTCATCAGCCCACGCCAGGGACAGGACGGCAAAGCAGCCCCTTCGGGGAAGGGACCGGTGCTTGTCCTGCTCCTCCACGAGCACCAGTCATGTGCAATGGCACCGGGCAGCAGGGTTAGGTGCCTGCTGTCTCTCTCCATTCGCAGAGCACTGGTATGGGTAGGAAAGGACGAGGCCCTTAATATTCAGTGCTGGGCACTTCGCTATGCAGAAGGCAGTCAGAGACCAGCAGCAAACCAAGACAGGGGCTGGTGCGATCGCTTCCCGAGGTGCTGCTATATCTGTCTAGCCTGGCTGAGCAATGACTAAGGGAAGGACATGAGAGCAGTCTGCAAATACAGCACCTGCAAACAGCCAGGCAGAGGAGAAACTATTTAGGCTGGAGTGTGGGGGTGACGAGAGGGGGATCAGGAGATGGGAAAAGGGAAGGTGAAGGCTGGGTGGGCTGGTTTGGCAGCTCCCCCTGTCAATGCATGGACACCAGATACTGGACAAGGAAAAGAGGTCTGGGAACTGCAGGACTGCTCCCCACACACCTTTACCAAGGTAGGGAGAGACTTCCAGCCATAAGCGCTGCAGAACAGCCAGCATCTCTGTCCAAAAATCCCAGCCAAAGGGACCATCCCACTACATGCAGCATGTCCCGAGCAGGTCTGTGTTGGAGGATGGAACCCAGTGCTGAGGTGTAAAAGGGCCACAGCATGGCCTAGAACAGAGAAAGCCTCAGGCAGGAGAGCCCTGCTGTATTGGGGGGTCCCCAGGCTGCTCTGAAGGGACCCAAATGGGCAAAACTGCCCCACCGCTGTCTGCCAGGGGCAGGCCCATGCACAGTCTGAGCGCTGTCCCGCATGACATGCAGGCAGCCAGACAGCAGGGCATTTGCAGCAGCTATTTCTGCTCTCTGTGGGGCTGTGCCACTCGCACTGCAGCCAGCTGGGTGCCTGCAGACAGACCACGTTGCTGTGAGAGGACAGTGGACTCCCAAGAATTCGCCTCAGTGCCTACAAAGCTCTTCTGGCAAAAGGGAGAGGAAGGTGCTAAAATACCCCCACTGTGCAGTGCCTCTCCCATGCCCCTACCTGACCCAGCAGCGCTGTTGCTTGAGCAGACGGTGCATAATAGAAATCCAAGGCAGGAGAGAGGGATGTTGAAATCTAGGTGCTCAGCCTCCTCCAGGGATGGATCCTATTCCCCAGGAAGGAAGGGACCCCCCAGGCTGAGCCACTCAGCCAGCTGGGACAGCTGGCAAGTACCAAGCCCAATCCCCTGGGGTCACCTCCTGCTTGGAGGAGCAACAGCAGGATGGGGAAAAGTACGTTGAGCACCAGTAGCCAGGGCCGTGTACTTCAGATGTCCATTCTGCCTCTTTGGCCTGCAGGTTGCAACTTTTCCCTGCTCTGCAAAGGTTTTGTAACACAGCTCAGGCAAAAACACTCCAAACCAGCAGCTGTCCCAAGCTGTGTGAACCTGCAAGCTGCTCTGCACATGGGGAGCCCAACACCACCTTGCTAAGGAACACGTGCTCTCTATCCTGTACAGCCTGGGAGGATGTTTGCTAAAGGGAGGATCATTTTTAACCCATTTTTTAAATAACTTGCATCCACAAGTCCACAAAGTGGTTATCAAGGATGTCTCTAGCTCGCAGATAAGTGACAGAGCTGAAATGCTTTAATTATGGTCAAAGAGATGGGATGAGGTAAGGTGCATGCCCATCAGCCCAACACCTACAGGCTACAGGGACAGGAATGTGGTCCAAGACCTTGCAGAAAAGGAGCTTAAGGAGGGGCAGATAACTCAGCCCCAGCTAGGGGGAATTCGGCGCCAGGGCATCGCCCCAGCCTCCTCTCCCAGATGCTCATCCTCCAAACAAGCAAACATCCTCTCCTGACACCCTCAGCGTAGCCTGGAAACAGCAGGGATGCCATGGCAACAGCAGCAGCTACAGGAGAGTGAAAATGTCAGGCAGATCACCCCAAGCACCACCAGCCTCTGGGCTGGGGCTTGTGCCAGCACCAAGGTGCTCCATTTCCCCTGGGTACTGGTGCTACCCCTGGAGGGCCGCTCCTGGGGTCCCTGGGCATGGTGCAGCCTGTGGGCCTGGGCACTCATCTCTGCTATTGCATGAGATAAGCTGGGGGAATCTCAGCCCAAGTGGCTGCATGCTGAGGCAGGGCGCTGGGGCTGGTGGCAGGCTGGACATGCCCACACTACTCCCGAGGATGCACCCGGGTTTAGCCACTGAGTGGGTCCAAGCCCCAAGGGCGAAGCTGCCCACTCGCTGCAAGGGGAGCTCCCTGGAGCCCCCAGCCCTGCCCTGCCTCCCACCGCTGGAGGAGACGGTCCGGGGCTCGGAGGGGACTCCAGGAGCAGAGCTCTTCCCCCAGCACCGCCCCCCGCCCCCCCCCCCCCCCCCCCCCCCCCCCCGTCCTGCCCAGCCTGCCCCAGGCTCTGCAAGGGGCTGCATGTGCAGACCCCGCCCCATTTTCTCCCCATCATCTCCTGCAGCAAGCACATCTGCCCAGAGAAGCACTAATTCAGCATTCCGGTTGCTCTGTTCCACTGGAGCAGGGGGGGCATCACCCCAGCGCCAGGAGCAGCCCCTTTCCCAGGGGAGGGGATGCGGCGGGGGAGTCGGAAGTTACACAACACTGCGCAGAGCCGCCGCAGTAGCAAGCACAACAGGGGCGCGTGGGTCCCCCGGAGTGAATCCCCTGACGTGGCAAACATCTCCTGAAGCCCCCCTCGACGCCCATGCACACATGCAGGCCCAAGCCCACTCGCTGGCACACGGCTGCCGCTAAAGGAAAAGCCTCGCCGGAGCCAGGGCTGGAATAGTGAATTGCCTCATTCATTCTGGCGCTCCAGAAGCTTTGCCTCTACTTGTACATGCAGGCATTCGCGCGGGGAGGCATGTGTGCCGGGCATGCGTGCATCCCCTGGAGCCCCCTGCACCTCCACCTTCACCACTGCCTTCTCCCCTGGGGGTGCAGGGTCTTGCACACTGCACAGGAGCATCTGGTCACGCACGTCCGTGTCCTGCAGCCGATAACCTGCCCTGGGTGCCACCGTCACAAGGGGCTCAGGGATGGAGGCAGTTTTTACAGAAAATTTTTACAGCATGGCAAGGTCACCCCACACATACCCCTTGCTATAGGGGATGCCGTGGTCACGGACCCCTTGCTGGGGCCTTGGCAAACACAGTTGGGTCCCTGAAAGGCACCTATAGATCATCCACATGAGGACCCCCAGCAAAGCTGAACCCCAAAGCTACCAGGAGAGCACAGCAGGACAGCACAGCAGCAGGACATTTCTCCAACGCAAAGCACCATGCCTCACAGCCAAAGCCCTTCTCTCAGGGTTGCCCCAAGTTTACAGCCCCTCCAAACCAGGAGACCTCCAAACCAGGAGAGTGTTTCCTTTCCCTGGACTGGTGACTTGCAAACCCCACAGTTCTCTCCTTCCTGCTGCCTCCACTGCTGGACCCCCCTGCCCATGTTTCCCCCTTGTAATGAGGAGCATTTTCCACTGTTATCCCCAAAATCTACAGCAGGACCTGCCAGGGGCTACACAGGGTCCCCAGCCCTGAAGTCCCCATGGGCAGAGGCTGTCCCTTGCTCCTGCAGACAGGTGCCTGGGCTCTGCAGGTGACACATGTGATGTGCCATGTGCTTGCATGCACAGCATGTTCACATGGCCAAAACACACACACACATCATGCTTGGAAATTCCAGCCTGGGATTATCACCTTCCTCCTCCTCTTCTCCCTCTACGGCAAACACTGTGAGCCACCACCTTGCAGCACATACCTGCATGCCACCCAGGACACAGGCACATATGCACACACGTGTGTGCCCAGGTGGGCACTCTCGGTGCTGCCCAGGTCTGCAGAGTCCTATGCCATCCCTGGGGTTTGACACACACCTGCAACACGATGCCATGCCCAGGGAGCAGCCCGGGCAGCCTGCAGCTTGCCTGCCCCGCTGTGACCTCACTCTGCCCCAAGCATCCTTATGTAACTCCAGCTCAGTGTGGGACAAGGCACCACACCAAGGAGTGAGAGGGAGCGCATTTGTCTCATTTCTTTTCCTAGAATATCTTTTTTTTTAAGCCTCATGAAGTGCCTGAGAAAACATCCCATCTCCACCTCCCGCCCCCTCACCTGGCAGCCTCCCAGCAGCACAGAGGGAACATCAACCAGTACAATGCACACAGCACCCATGGGTGCAGTGCCACATCCTGCTCATGTGGGCAGCCCTGCCTTGCCCCTGCACCAGAGGCCATCCCCAACCCTCATCCAGCCTCTCTATCCTGATCGCTGCGGGGCAGCACTGGCCTCTCCAGCCTGCAGGTACTGTGGCTGGAAAGTTCCCTTTAAGGAGAAAACTGTGGTCTTCTCCCTTGAAGCCAACCTCCAGCAGCTCTCCTAGCAGCCCACACAACCTTCCAACCCCGGCATGCAAGGACAGAGGGTATCGCAGCAGAGAGCAGCACAGGGGATCTCTGTCCTGCTCTCTCCACCCTAGGCTGGAAAGGAAAATCTGGTGTAGCTGGTAGGCATCGTGGGACACACAGGACAGTTGTGGTCCACTTCCTCCCGGTGCTGCCAGACAGGGACGTTCAGAAGTTCTTGCAGCAGCGACCCCAGCTCAGAGAGCAGCTCCTCACTGGGGTGGCCCAACAACAGGCACCTCAAGCACACAAAGGCATCAGCTCAATAGCTCAAAACCCCCAACTCTGTCCCCAGCCAGTCCATCATCAAATTTTGCTCCAATTTCACTTTGCATAATCCTTACTTATTTTTCTCAACCTTATCCAGACTTCGAGGCCAGATACATGGGCTTGTATTTGTCAAGATCACTTTTCCCTTCCATAAACATGGGCTCGGCATGTACTTTGCCCCAGCCTTTCAAAGTCACTCCAATTGGACGCATTAAAGAGTGGTTTGCTAAAGAGCAGACCTGCAATTGTGCCAGCATGTGGCAGCTCTCCCGGGGCCGGCAGCAGAGCTCAGCCCCTCTCTCTGAATGGAGCACACAGAGCACTCAGTTTTTGTTTCACTCTGGCAGCAGTGATTCCTCCTCCTTGTCTCCCTCCCACACTTCACCCTGCTTTGGGCTGTGCATTCAGTGCTGCTGCCCTCGCCACAGATTGAGGCAAAGGGGGAGCTGGGTTGAGGCCACATCTGCTGGGTCACCGATTCTTCCAGCCCTTCATCACACAGACACACCGCTGCTTTCCTTGTTCTCTCCCTAGCTCCACCACCCCGTAACATTTTTCCCTCTTGGCTTACTCTTTCAACAAGTTGGAGTATAACATTTGTCACGTCTCTTTTTAGCCCACTGCCACCCCTAACCAGGCTGAGATACAGCCCTGACCTCTACTTCCCTTCGTCCTTGCAGCCCTTGGGCTTTGGCTGGGGATCACCATGGACGTGCTGAGCGTCCCCAGCAGGCACGGCCAGCTCAGGCCCTGAAAAAGAGGCCATCCTGCCCTGCCAAGACGAAGCAGATGGTCCAGTCAGAGACAACCATAGCCAGCTTCATCTAGGCCTGCAGGGGCTTCCTGCAGCAGCTCTCTGCAAAGGCCACCAGGCAGGTGCTCAAGCTAACACCCTGGCAATGGGATGTGGCTTTGGGAATTAGCATCCCAGGGCTCCAGATGTAGCCCCACAGCTGGACAGCTGCACAAGGCCCCCCATCCCCACAGCATCTCAACTCTGGTGAGCAGAGCCCAGGCTGCAGGGCTGCTAGAAAGGGTTGGTGCAGGCTGGAGAATGGCGCAGGCTGAACTCCCTGCTGTCGGGCTGTCTTCTCAAGTCAGTGTTTCCAAGGGGACTGGAGCAAGCCCAGAACCATGAGCACAGCCAGATATAGCCCAAGCTCTGCCACAAGAGCCTGCGGGACACACACACACACACACCTAGGAGCCTCCCTCCATTCCTTTGGGAAAGGCTAGTGCCAAGTCACACATCCAGCAACTGCCAGCTTCTCTTTGTACATTTTCCTGGCCTAGTGCTGGCTAAGGGCCACCTACCTGGGTTGCAGGAACATAAACAGGGTACCTCAGCATCCTCCAGCACTCTGGAGGCAGTGCTTGGAAATATCCCTCCTTCCCCTTTTCCTTCTGTAAAAAGGAATCTTTGGAGCTTTAGGAGCTTCTAACTCCTTCCTCCTGCTCATCCTCAAAAGACCAGGGAGGCTCTGATGAGACAGTGCTATAAAGACACAGAGGAAGCTGCTGGAGCAGCCTCTCCTAGTGCTGTCTCTGTCCTTGGAGGTTTTCAAGGCCAGCCTGGATAAAACCTTGAGCAATCTGGTCTGATCTCACAGCTGGCCCTGTTTTGAGCGGAAATCTCAACATAAGACCACTCAATGATCCTTCCCACCTGACCCATCTCAGGTCCTAGCGCCCAGAGCTGAAGAGGCACAAGTTTGTCTCACACTGGGGACAGTGCCAAAGGCAGCATTACCGGGAGCTAGGGAGAGTGGCTCCAGTTGAGGGGTTCCCTCCATGGACGGGTTAGAGTTGGAAGTGCCCGGAGGTACAAGGTCACCATGCCCATGGGAAAGGACTCGCCTGCACAGATGAGTTTCTACAGGGATGAAGGCTTGGAAGGTGACCCATCAACATCACCTCAGAGTCACATAAACCCCAGGCCACAGCCAGGGCACCAGCAGGTGGGAACACAGTGTTAATCCCAGAAAAATCCTGGGCATTGATATTTCGCAGCTCTTCCCTCATCCTGCAGCTCCTGGTGAGGGAAAAGGAAGGCGGTATCTCCAGGGACAGGAACAGGCAGGAAGGAGAGACAGCACCGAATCAGTGGGCACTGCTCTAGCTGTGGAGAGCTGACTACAAACCCTGCTGCTGCCAAGCCCAGTGTCCTCAGATGAATCTCCAGCTCACCAAGCCACGATTCCCAGAGACTTCCCTGGGTGGTGTTGTGGCAGGAGAGCAAGCAGGGCTGTGGACACCACACGGGTGCGAGGGGACTCCCTGCGTGCAGGACTGAGTCTTGCTCCTGCCCTGGCTGTTGACCCAAGCCAAGCTCTGCAAAACCCAGGCATCTGCCAGGTGCGCTCCGCAGGGGCGGCAGAACCAAGGGCAGCATCACTGCCCAAGCCAGCAGCACCACTGCTGGTGCTGACCCAGCTTTTCTGGGCTTCCTTTCCAGAGATTTGCTGAATTGCCTTCCAACCCCAGGCAGTTTTTTCCCCCCATGCGCACAGGTTAATCCCATGCGGCTTCGAGGAACATGCTCCTGCCCCAAGGTGCCTCTGCCTATTCCGGCACGTGATGCCAGGCAGGCTCTTTATGGGAAGAGAGCTCAAGCAGTCTCTCCGCTCACCTCCCCCCAGCTACACATGACTATTATTCTCCGTTATGCCTCCTTCAGTCATCTCTTCCATCTGGGGGAAGAGAACTAGTTTATGTAATTGTTCCTTCTATGGAAACTGCTTCATACCTTTAATTATTCATGTCACCCTTCCCTGCACTTCCCTAGCTCTTCTTTAAAAGGGAGCCGGATGTCCTGGGAGATGCAGGCTGTGAAAGAAGAGTAGCGTTGGTTAAAGCACCTGCAGGCAGGCACAGCACCCAAAGCACGAGGCTGAGGTCTCTGCTCACCCCTCTCCCGAGGGGCTCCCAGTGCCACAGGGGGTGAATTCAGCCCCCAGCACAAACCACACGCTCTCTTTGCCCTTTTTGTCTGTCTCAGCTCACAAAGGCTGAACACCAAGCAGATACAGTCAGTACTGGCTTCATCCCAAAACCTCCACTGGATTTAAAAGCCTCTACCTATTAAAGCTTAGGAAGTAGCACAGGAAGGCTTTGCGAGACCAGGATAGTGCCTGGGATGAACAGCACACACCCTTGGAGATGAGAAGAGCAAACCCTCCAGCTGTGCAAACAGCCAGGTAGACAGATAACTGATAACACTAAGTAGCAGTTTTATATCACAATGACTCAGACACTGTGCAGAGTGTACAGTGAAAATATTGACTCTTTAGTTCAGAGATGCCTCATAAACACCCCATGGAAGGGAAGGAGGAGCCTCAGGGGCTACTTGCATCCCGCATGTCAGGGACCAGCGGCTCCAGGGAAAACACTGCTCCGCAACTAAGCTGGGGGCAAAGAACAAGCCAGGAGCCCTAAAGTGGCTCCAAAGTGCCCAGTTCAAATATTCCAATCAAGGGCAAGTATAGAAGCATGGCACTCTAACCATGGCAATGCCATATTAATAGCCTCATTCACACCATGTCTCCTTCAACTCCAATATCAGCAGCTTTTCAGATCAAAGTCGGGCTCTCGCTGTGCGTGGGCAGCATTGTAGCTCCAGAGACAAGCCAAGTACTCCTCTACAACCAGACTGGAGTAAGTCACAGCGATTCTGAATAAAAGCTAAGATCTTCTTGCCTGGAACAGGGTTCAGTCAGAATGCCCAAGAACAACAGCATAAAGGAACAGTACCTAAGCCCTGCGAGTTGGTACCCAACAGCAAGGAAGGGAAACACACGGGTAACGAGTCCCAACTCAGACCCAGCACACAACAACCTGCCTCCTTCCCACAGCCTGAGCAATAACACCAGGGCAGAAGAGCCCAGCAAGGACCAAGTCCTGGTGCCTCCAGCAGAGCCAGAGATCACCGCCTACAGTCACAAGCTGCTGACGCTGTCCCTGGAGGGATCACTGCTCTGTAGCTATGTTGCACCTCCACAGGAGCAGGAGATGGGCTTTTTATCCTGGAGATCAACAGGTTTCCCAGGCCAAAAGCAAAGACACTGGCTCCAGAGAGCTCCTAATGGCTGGTGTTTCAGTGCAGCCCTCCCTTGCCTCTAGCCCACAGCAACCCCCAGTGGGTCACCTGCCACCATCACCCCATGCATCACCTGTCACCAACACAGGCAGGCCAGGCCACAATCAGCAAGGCTGGTTGGACTCAATGATCATTTTCCAACCATGATTCTATGGTTCTGCAGAGCAGCCCCCATGTGTGGTCACAGTGCTGCAGCAGCCGCTCACCTCCACCCTGGGTTTAACCCCAGTCAGGGCTATGGAAAGATCAAGGGGGTGACTCAGACCTCAGATAACCCAAGCACTCCTCCCTCCACCAAGAAGCACGATGCAGGTTTGCAGAGGGACAGTGCTGACTGCTTCTCTAGCTCAGCTCCACAGCATCTCTGCTGGCTTCCCCACACCTCACTGCACAGCGGGGACCCCCACTCAGAGCCACCCCAGGAGCAGGACCCCCCTGTCCCCCAGCTGCAACTCCCCACAAACTCCAGCCCTATAGGAAGGGAGAGCTGCCCCCTGCACACCCCAGACCTGTGGGTCCCCCCCCAGCCCCACAGAGGGACCGCCCCCCACCCGGGGTGGGGTGAGCCGACCCCCTCACCCCCACGCGGAGCACGGGACCCTGCAGTGACGTCAAAAGCTTCCAGAAGATTCCCAAGGGAATTCCGCCGCGACCGGCATTATAAAAAGCCACTGAGGCGCGGCCGGGGGGGGGGGGGGAGGCGGAGGCGGGCGCAAAGCGTCGTCGGCCAATGAGAACGCGAGGAGAGGACGGCACCGGCTTAAACAGTCCAATGAGCCGCCTCGGGAAGAGGGCTGGGCGAGCTCGGCGGGCGGGGGACGAGTGGCTCCGCCTCCTCTCGCTGCGCGCGGCCAATGAGCGGCGCGGTGCGACGTGACGGGCATCCGCGGAGACCAACGGGACGCGGCGGGGCGGGGCGGGGGAGTGGTGCTGGCGGGGAAGGCGGTGCGGGCGTGACTCCCCTGACGTCACGGAGGGTGGGGGGCTTGGCGAGTGCGCGGCGCCTCGGGACAGTGCGAGCGGTGAGTGTTGGGGGTGGTGGGAGCTCGCGGGGGTCGCCCCGTCCCGCGGAACCGGCACCGGGTCTGCGCAGTGGCCTCCCCGCTCCATCCCGTGGGGTGGCAGCGGGCCCTGAGAAGCAGCCCCAGGGGTTGACAAGGTGCCCCCGTGGCGTTGAGGGGGCCTGATGTCCCCGTGGGGCTGTCAGCCCCCCTCTGCGCCAGGGGTGGACAAGGTGCCCCCGTGCGGCTGGGGCGGGAGGGAAGCTAATGTGCCCCATGAGGTGACAGGCTGCTCCTATGGGGCTGGGAGTGGTTAGTGTCTCTGTCTCTGTGGGGTGACAGGATCACCCAGTGGGGCTGGGGGGATAACTCCTTGCTCTATGGGGTGACAGGGTACCCCAGTGGGGCTGGGTGGGATGGGGAGAAGGAGTTAATCCCTCTGCCCCTGTGGGGGTAACAGGATAGGCGAGTGGGGCTGGGCAGGGGGTAGCCCTGAGGGCCTGGGATGTAGTTAACCCCTTCTTTTCCCCTGCAGTGGGGCACTGACATGTGCAAATGGGGCTGGGCGGGTGGCAAGGTGACAGTTAACCCTCTGCATCCCCCTTCTGCTTTGGAAGGTGATGCTGTGTCCCCATGGGGCTGTGCAGGATGCTGAGGAAGGGGTTAACCCCCCATGGGGAAAGCAGTGGATCCCAGCGGGGCTGGGTGGCTGAGGGGGAAAGGGTCGACCCTTCTTCTCCCCCCCACCACCTTGGGGGTACCTGTGTCCTAGTGGGCTGTGGGGAAGACAAGAAAGGGGATAACAGCTGTCCCCATTTGAGGGGCAGTGTCCCTCAGTGGGGCTGGTGGCGGGGGCAGGTTTAACCCCTCTCCCCCATGGAGCTAGCACAGCATTCCAGTGTGGGGCTAACAGTGCATCCCCATGGGGCTGGAGACGGATGGGGCAGCCTGTCACCTCATCCCCACACAGGAGCCAGCACCCCAGTGGGGCTGGCAGTGGGGCCTGTGCATGGGAACACAGCAAGAGGACAGTTAACCCATCCCCACAGGCTGACAGCACCAAGTGGGGCTGGAAATGGGGGTTCCTGTGCACAGGGGAACATGATGGGGGATAACCCATCCTCATAGCGGTGCCAGCACCCCAATAAGTGTGGGAAGGGGGGGGGGTCACTGTGCACGGGGGAGCACGATGGGGGATAACCCATCCCCACAGTGGTATCAGCACCCCAGTAAGGCTGGAAGGGGGGAGTCAGTGCCCGGGGGCGTGCAGGGGAGCACCCCGTGGCAGCGCGGCCTTCCGCTCCGTGCCGCGGGGGCCGCCCGGCAGCGGCAGCGCGGGGAGGGTTAACCCCGTCCCCACGCAGGTGCCACGCGGTGGGGCCGGCGGTGCGGAGGGGGGCGGCGCGTGGGGGGGCCCGTGGAGGGATGATTCACTGCGTGTAGTCATGACATCGCTGGCGGCTTCCCTGCGGCTCGCAGCCAGCGCGGGCAGCGGTGCTCTGCCTGCCCGCCCCGGCACACGGAGCCTGCCTCGCCTCGCCTCGCCAAACTCGGGCTCGCGTGCCCCGGCGCTGCTATGCCAGCCATCCTGCTCTTCTGGAGCCGCGCGGAGAGGTATGCGCCCGCACCGCGGCGCCATCGGCCTTCCCGGCGCTTCCCTTCCCTCGGGAAGGGCGTTTGCGGCGCCACCGGACCCCGTCTCCGTGGGGACAGGATGGCTCTGGGGTGGGGACTGCCACCTCTCCGGTGCTGGCTCCCCCGGGGATTGATTTTTCCCTGTGGGAAACCTGAAAACCGGTCGCTGGCCGGGGGAGCCTGGTGCTCCCTGTTTCGGGAAGGCTGCGCGTGCGGAGAGGATGCTCCAAAGTTCCCGTGTGCTGGGGGAATGCGGTGGCACTGAGTTTCCTTGGCGCATTTCGGGCGCTGTGTGCGCATGAAGGTGACTTCTCAGAAGTGGGTTTTGTTGCCGGGCAGGTGGAGGAGGCACTGTCCCAGTGCCCAGCTCCAGCAAGGGGGGAATTAGGAGCATGACTGGGGGGTTGCTGGAGTCGCTCGATGGGAATGTGGCTTTGAGACCCCCTCTGCGGAGGCGCAGGGGATCAGTGCTGGCACCCGGGAGAAACAGAGGCTCCTGCGAGTCTGAAGGAGAAAGATGGGAAGGTACAAAGTGGTTAACGTTACTTTTTTCCGACTCATGCATCATTGCCGTCCTACTTTTCTCCCTCTCTGATTTGCCTTGCGGGTACAGCAACCTTGACACAATTGAGGCAGTGAGCAAATAATTTCTGGTGAAGCCCAGGGACCCTGGGGTTCTTGTCCTCACTTGCTTTGCCTGCTTTACTGCAGGAGGTGACCCTGCTGGGGATGTGAAGGTAACAGGGTTGCTGAGGGCAGGCGTCTCATGGCGGCTGCAGCTCAGGAAGTGGGAAGGATGCCCGGGCTCCCTGCAGAAACCTCTGCAGGGTGAGGGGCAGCTCGCGGCCCCACTCGAAGAGCCCAGCACTCCTCGATCCAATAAAGCATCGAGACGGCAATTAGAGGAAAATTACTGCTTGTCAAGCGGCTTCCTGAAGGGTCTCTTCCCTGCTCGCTTGGTGGCAGGGAGGGGGTGGTGGAGCGCCGTGAGGACACGTACAATGGAGGGCTGGATTCGCCAAGCGCGGAGCTGCTCTGGGAGCCCCTCCTTGCCACCACTGCCACCTGCGCCAGTGCTCCAGAGCTGCCTCGGCCATCCTCGGAGCCGCACTCAGAGCCGGCAAAGCTCCCTTGGCTGAGCTGCCAGTGCTGGGGAGAGGCTGCCGGCCAAGTGCCCACAGAGCATCGCTCACTGCAGCCACCTGTGCTGCCGCACGGCCCCCTGGCCGCGTCCCCTGCCAGCCAGGGCGCGCACGAGCTGCCAGCACTGAGGGGGTGAAGAGCCTGTGGCCGGCGTGATGTTTAAAATAAAACTAGAGCCTTTAAAAATGTCAGCTTTGACTCTCAATGTGTTTGTAAAGTTGCGGTAAGTGGGTTTCTGTGTCTTGTGCTTGTGTCCCCGTTGCTGAAGAATAGCGTGTCATGAGCCGAGGTGCCCGCTGGTGCCTGTCCTTGTCTCATGCATGTCCCTGGCATCGCCTCTCATCCCGCGGTGACCTTACCCCCTGAGATGGAAAATCTTATTGAGGGCACTGTCTGTGTGGGCCCGTTCCCTTACATGACTGTTAAGTAGCAGGATTATGTCAAGTGATCGCTATTCAGCTGGCTCACTGGTCCAGGGGCTGCATGGTCTGATGTCATGTGCAGGGCTGGTACAAAGTTTTTTTTCTTTTTAAGAAGCAAATAAATGTCGGCTGGTCTCAGCAGAGTGCTCACCCACTGAGAGATGCCTGTGGCTTTCGCCACGACTGGACATCAGGGACTTTTCCGAACGTGACATGTTTAATATAAGGTGCCGCAGGCTTGGAAGGTGAATGTAGATGCTCAAGTCACTTGCCTGTCTGCAGGCCCTGGTTTTGCAGCGTCTTCACCCTGCTCCCTTGAGGATTAAATGGGAAGGCAGAAAAGGATGATTGAACAGCACGGGAGAGAGGAGTTGTGGAAAGGCGCAGCTGATCCTGGGGAGGTGGGAGGAAAGCTCTGCAGGGACAGAGTCGTGTTTTAGCATTGCACATGTGAGCGTCGCCTCCGGAGCACAGCTTAACCTACCGGGTCATCTGCGGGACCTGACTGCCCTCAGCATTCGTTGTAGTGAATCCCAGCGCGGGGCTGCTTCCCGGCTGCTGAATTGGAGCCAGCTGGCCCAAGAGGCTCCCCGCGCCCACCAGAAGCCACGCAGGAAACGTCAGCGCTCCCACAGTTCCTGCCCGCTCTCTCCTTCCTCCTCGAGGCTTTGGCACGGCATGGGCTGCTGGGAGGACGGCATCAGGTGACTAGACCGCGACATGAGGTACTGTGTGATTTAGGATCCGGCAGTGCCGGGGCACCGGCTTCGCATAGGAGCGTATCTGGTTCCCTGAGGGGATCCCCCGTGCCAAAGACCTCTCCAGAGTGGAGACCAGCGGTCTGGAGGGAGGAGATGCTGGTTTATCTGGACCAGACCATCCTTTTGTGAGCGGTGCCGTGGGGTCTCGGGGGGTAGGAAGGACGGACGGGTCATACTGTCCAGTAGGCAGGCGCCGAGCCCCACACGTTTGGCCAGCTCACGGGTGTCGCTCTTGCTGTAACAGCAACCTGGATAAATCTGATGTTTTTGATCCCAGTGCCTCAGGCCGTGATCTGCTTGTGGTGCAAGGGGAGGTTGTCGTCAGCACTGCCTCCTTTGACCTTGCTCGGGAGGACTTTTTTTCACCTGGTTATGCAGAAAGGGGCTGTTGTCAGGGCAGCCTCTGGCTCTGGGGCTGCTCTCCCGTGATTTGCCCAAGTGCCGAGGGGCTGAGGAAGGGTCTGACCCTGCTTGGAGCTGAGCAGAGGTGGCAGCCCAGGGAACCAGGACAGGCATCTTGGAGCTGCTGTGCCAAGGCCAGGTCTCTCGCATGTACCATGGCACCAAGGTCGCTTTCTAAGCATTTGTAGGGAGCATCTGCGGACACAAGAGGCTGTTGTGAGAAAGGGAGGAGCCAGGAGGTGTTTGAGGAGATTGAGGAAGCCCCGGGGGGAGGATCAGCAGGTGAGTGCCAGCTGCAGCAGTGGACAAGTAGCTGCTGACCTTGACTGCCCAGCTCAGAGTGAAGCTGGGTTTACTCACATCCCCTTCTATAACAGTCATGGTAATGACTTGTTTTTATGGTTTGGTGCAGAAGGGGAGCTGCGCGGAAAGGGGGGCAGAGGTGTGTGGCCCCAGCGAGAAGATGACTGGTGTGGCAGCGCTGTGACCATGTGCAGCTGCGCTGGGTGCTGAGGGTGTCTCCCAGCATGTCACCCAGCAGGGAGCCGGAGAAGAAAATCCGCAAAGCCGGGTTGTCTGGATGGCGTTGATTGCTTGCCCTTAAGAAAACGACCTTTCAGGCCAATGTTAGGGGCTTCTCGCAGTCTTCCCATCACATGGGAAGGGCAGAGCTCCAGGTGTCATTGGAACAGATCAGTGGTGGGTACGGGGTAGAGCATCTTGTAGCGCCTGTGTGGGCTTGTTAAACACGTCTGCTCTTTGCGCAGAAGCTGGAGGGCTCCTGCTGGAGGCTGTGCCAGTACAGAAATGTGCTGGCATTTAAAAGCCTGGATCTGGAGATGCTGTGGGATGCTCTTTACGCCTGCGTAGGCTTTCTCATGCCTCCAGCAATAGCGCGGCACTGCTGCTGTGCCGGCTGTGCCACCGCTTCTTGCCTCTGCAACTGCCCCTGAGGCTGCAGGGGCAGGTAACCAGCAAGCACCCGGCATCCTGCTGGAATAAACCACCCTCCTGCCCTCATCTGTGTGAGCTTCCCTCTGTCCCGGTGGGCCTGACCCCAGCCGAGCCCTTTATTCATCTCCCCTTGCTGTTTCCAGCAGAAGTTCACAGGCTTGTGAGCTCTTCACAGAATACCAGAATGGTTAAGGTTGGAAGGAATCTCTAGAGATCATCTAGTCCAACCCCCCTGCTCCAGCAGGGTCACCTAGAGCACGTGGCACAGGGTGGCATCCAGGCAGGTTTTGAAGATCTCCAGAGCTGGGTGCCTGGTCTTCCTCTGGAGCTAATGTAAAGTGACTGTGCTGTGGCTGGCACAGAGGGAACGCAAATTGGTGACTCAGATCATCATAATCAATGGGACCATTGAGACAGCTGGGACAAAAAGGTGCACTTCCAGGCTCTCCCAGCAGCCCTCTGCTGCAGAGTGGCTCTTGCCCGAGGCAGGCTGACTTCCCGACCCTGGGTGCCCAGGGCTCTCTGGAGCACTGTCCACGTGCACGGCCAAGGAGGGGGCATGGTGCCCTGTGGCGCGCCTTGGAGCTGGTGGTCGCCAGGAGCATCTGCTCATGGACAGAATCGGGATAGGAGGGATCATTGGGTAACCTGCACGACCTCAAAGGAAAGGCAAAGGCTCAAACCTTCACCATGTAGAAATCAGTCTGCTGGAAGGGCCCAAGAGGATGGAGCTGCTTAGCACAGCAGCTGGTGACAGGCTTGGTCTGCCCAGGGCAAGACAGGGCAGTTTGGAGAAAGGATGAGGTGGGAGCCCCAAAACCTGAGCGTTTTGTGAGCTAGAGAACGGGATGTGAGCATGACAGCTCAGCGGAAAGCAGCCAAGGGCAGAGGACAAGCTGGGGGCAACCTCTGGAGAGCAGCCTGGCGTTCAGTGAGCACCAAGCTGGGCGCTGTGCAAGGCAGGGCAGGGCAGGCCGTGCCTGGGAGGGACAGCAGTGCACAGGGCTGCTGGTGGTGAGTGGGTCTTGCTCACTTTGATTCTGCTTGGAGTAGCTGGTATTGTGTCTCTCTATGAGCACTACTGGTTTTCTATGACTCTGTTGGCTTTTGCTGCTCCAGCAGCATGCCTATGGAGTGAATTAATTGCTCATCCGTTTCCTTCCTGGGGTTATGGCCACGGCGTTTCCAATGACTTAGTATAGGCATGGCTCTGTCCTAAGCCACCCACATGATGGAGAAAGTGAAGCCAGGGAGCTGCTTCTCTCCTCTGACCTCACCCTGTTGTGTCACGCTATGACGCTTAACTGCCTCTTATGCCACTTAGTATTTCTGGCTGATTGCAGCACTTAGCTGAACACTCAAAGGGAATGCAAGTCAGGCTAGAAAGTGTTTTTAATAATTTTTTTTAAAAAAAACCTCCCACCATCGCAAGATGTTTCTGTCTAACGGCTTCGTTCTCTCTCTGCTAAATACAAATTACAGCTCTGACATGCTGGAAGCACTTATCTCCAGCTGAATGCCAATTACTTGGAGGAACAAAATGTTTTAAGTTCCTTTAAGGTGAGCACGGCAGCACAGCCTCTGGTGGTTTTTCTGCCTGTGCTGGCGCTCCCCGGTGTTGCCTTCAGCCCGTGTGGCTCCCTCTCCTCGCCGCGTCCCCAGGGGCTGGGGAGCCAAGCTCTGCCCCCGCCCCGCCCCGCCCCCACCCCGTGCTCCGTACGGGCGCTGGCAACGCCTCTGGGCGGCTCCTATATAACAACTCGTGGCGCTGCTGTAGTGCTTCTGTTCCTCGGCGCGCTAGCGTGTCTGCTCTGCGGCACCCCACTCGACTTCACTGCTTGGGAGGAAAACGTGGGCTTGAAGTGACCGCCGCGATGCAGGAAGAGGCAGTGCCGTGACAGGCGCATGCTGGTGCAATTCCCGGTTGCCGGCGTGCGGTGCTTTACGTTACAGAGAGCTGTCTTTCTGCTTTCAGGAACAAATACTCAGCTCCAGGCAGCATTGCTGTCATGGGGAAGGACTATTACAAGATTTTGGGCATCCAATCCGGAGCCAATGAGGATGAAATCAAGAAAGCGTATCGGAAAATGGCCCTAAAGTACCACCCTGATAAGAACAAAGACCCCAACGCCGAGGAGAAATTCAAGGAGATTGCAGAGGCCTATGATGTGCTGAGTGACCCCAAGAAACGAGCTGTGTATGACCAATACGGGGAAGAAGGTAAGGTGACCAGCACTCCTGCTCAAAGGCAGGGCTGACCTGGGTGCAGAGGCATCCCGGGTTGCTCTCCGTTCGGACCTAAGTAGGTTTTTATAGGCAAAGGAGCGTTTTTATACCCTCCTGTGTAGCAGGCATTGAGCAGCGTAGCCAGAATTCTCCCCGTGATTCACCCCTGCCTCCGAAATGAGGTTACTAGTAGCAGAGATGGGGAGAACAAGTGCTCTGCCACGGCTGCTTCGCCCTGCACATGGAGATAATCCCTCGACCCACTTCTCCACTGGCTGCTCCCGGCAGGTCGTGGCCACCTCTGTGAGGCCGGTGCAGGCAACACGAGCTCTCCCTGCCCATGGGGCGGGCAAGGAGGCACCTGGCAGGGACCCAGCCCCAGGTGGGCAGCGCAGACTGCCAGGGAGCCATCTGGCACTTCCAAGCTCTTTAGTGATGCCTCCCAAGGCTGAAGCACTTGCTGAGATAACAGCAGTGAAAGGAGTTCGACTCCTGGGTCACACACAACGTTTTTGTTGACCTGAATTTTCTAGCAGATAACCTTTCCTTTTGCCTTGATTTCCCCTCCGCAAGGCCCTTGTTAGCATGCTCTGAGGTGCCATTTGTGAGTTGTTCCCACTTTTTTCTCTGGTACAGCCTGACCTACAGGATTCAAAGCCTTTCCCAATTTAAGTAATAGGTTCTTGTTTTGAAACCAAGTGGCTGCTGTTGTCTCCTGGTTGGCATGGAGGAGGAGAGCCGCTCCGCCACCCACAGCCTTATTAGTTGAATATGGAAGTCTGCAACTCCATTTGCTGAGGGTGAGGAGAGCAGTGAATAGCATCTGCATTAATCAGCCAAGGACTTGGGTGCTTAAAAGATCAGGTCTAGTATAAACAGGCAGCTCAGTGGAAGATGCAGCCCCTCCTGCAGGCCCAGCAAGCGGGTGCCTCCCCTGTGAGACACCAGCAGACACAGGCAGTGCTCGGAGACGCCTTCATCAGCCTGGGCCTGCTCCTGGCAGGCACAGACCCTGCCCCTCGTAAGCGCGCGAGGCTTAGGAGGATACAGACACTCTTGCCCCGACTGATGTAGTTATATTCACTGCCTGCAAGTTTCTGGGGAACTAGAAACATCAGAAACTTAAGGGAAAAGCTGAAGAGCTCCATGGAGAAGTTGCCAGAGGCTCCTCATGCTGTTTGAAAGCAGCCTCCGGGGTGTGAAAGCACAGGCAGACCTGGAGAAACTCCTTGCTGAATCCTGCTTATCTAAGCAAAAATACAGGGCTGTGGAAAACTTTGGAAAATCTTTGCCTGGCAATCCACACTGTCGCTGTTGCCTTATACCAGTTGCTTAGCAAGTTAATATATCACTGCTGCGAGGGGCTCGCTGAAGCACAGTGATTTGCAGCTGTCTAAAATTAGACGTGGCCATCTCAAGCAAGAAACTGTCTTTTCCTTGGAGGCGCTGTCAAAATCAGACCCTGTTTTCCCATTGGTCTGGCTAGTGCCTCGGGAATAAAGTGAAGGTAAACAGCAATTGCATAAAAACTGAGACCTCCTGGCTGTACAAACTGTTATGGACAGGGGCTATCTGAGGACAGGTGGAAACTCCATGACCAAAGGCAGCTAAAATAAGTGAGTTGAGTAGTGGGGAAAAAATCATAGAATGCTTAAGGTTGGAAGGGACCTCTAGAGGTCATCTAGTCCAACCCCCCCTGCACATGCACGGTCACCTAGAGCACGTGGCACAGGACTGCGTCCAAGCGGGTTTTGAAGATCTCCAGAGAAGGAGACTCCACAACCTCTCTGGGCAGCCTGTTCCAGGGCTCTGGCACCCTCACTGCTGAGAAATTTTTTCCTTAAGTTCCTGTGGAACTTTTGGTGCTTCAGTTTGTGGCCATTATCTCTAGTTCTATCAGTGGCCACCACTGAAAAGAGACCATCACCGTCCTCTGCACTCCCTCCCTTGAGGTACTTATAGACACTGATCAGGTCCCCTCTCAGCCTTCTCTTCTCCAGGCTGAACAGGCCCAGCTCCCTCAGCCTCTCCTCATAGGGCAGATGTTCCAGGCCCCTGATCATCCTCGTGGCCCTGCGCTGGACTCTCTCCAGCAGCTCCACATCCCTCTTGTATTGGGGAGCCCAGAACTGGACACAGCACCCCAGATGCGGCCTCACCAGGGCTGAGTAGAGGGGCAGGATCACCTCCCTTGACCTGCTGGAGACGCTCTTCTTAACGCACCCCAGGATCCCATTGGCCTTCTTGGTCACGAGGGCACACTGCCCTCAGCAGTGTGAAGCAGAATACAGCAGAAAAGCACCTCTAACATCAGGAGGATGGGGAAGCTGAATGGGGATGAAATTGGCCCTTCCTGAGGGACATGGTTTTGAATGAAAAGATCACAGCACTTGTGCCAGGCCTCATGTACCAGCAAAACCAGCACTTGTGTGTCTTTGCTATGTGGTAGTGGTTACTCAGATTCTCTCTGCAGTGTCCTGGGCAGTGTTAGTGCTGTGTCCCTTTCCTGCTGCACGTGTGGTTGGGGTCACTGTTTTCTCTTCTTTTCTTCACAATGTGTCAGGTACCTCTGGGCTTTCCATGTTGGCGAGCACAAGCAAGGCACGGATTTCCTTGTGACTTGTAGCTGTTCTCTACCAATTCCTGGAGCATATGTTTGTGCTGCTGCCACCGCCACTCTCTCCTTGCTCGGTAGCCTTTCCACGTTGACCCATAATCAGCTGTGTTGCCTCTTCCTTTCATGATTCCTCTTCCAATGCAAAGTGTGCTCCATCCCTGGGGCAGGGAGAGGCCAGCCTGCCCCACAAGAGCTTCTCTCTAATTACAGCCCCACGAGCAGGCGGTCGTGGGGCTGAGCTCGCTGTGCCTGGAGAGCCCACACGGAAACGCGAAGTGTTGAGTCTGGGCCACAGGGAGATGAAAGACCTGGAAGGCTTCGTGGCTGGAGGGAGGGCCCTGGAGATGCTGACGAGCTGGTCCCAGACCCGTCACGGGACAGGTCACAGCCTGTCACCAGTTGCAGAGGTTTTGTCCTGGATGGTGACTCCACACCAGTTGCTTGCTCCTGTAAAAGGCCCACATGCACTTTTGTTTTCCAACTAGCTCCTCTTTTTTTTTTTTTTTTTTTTTTTTTTTTTTTTTTTTTTTTTGAGTGATGTGGCCTGGTGGTTAGTGTTTCAAGGGGCCTCTGGGTCCCACACACTGACCTGAGCCAGCTGGGCCCTGTGGGCTTTGCTGCTCCTGCCCCATGGCCCAGATCCAATGAGGGAACCAGGCTGGGGAGGGTGAAGCTCCCAGAATGGGGCCTGTGCAGCTGGGTGCTGAGGTATATGGCAGAGCTGTCATCACCCTCCGCATCTCTCTAGCCTTGGGGTGCCAGCTGGTCTCCAACATCCCCTTTGCTGTCAGCCAAACTGCTTGGCCCAGCTGCCTCCTCGACAGGGCTGCTGTGGCCTAGGCCCTTCTCCTAGCACGTGGCATAGGCTCCACAAGAGCACACACATTTGTCTGGCGGGGCAGGAGCAGAAAGACAGGGTGCTGCAGACCTCCTGAGAGCTCATCCAAGTGCTGCCACCTTTCAAGAAGGCTGAGAGCCCTCCAGGCAAAGAGGCTCCCTGCTCGAGTAAGAGCAATGAAGCAGAAGCCCTCTACCCCACAAGATAAATTCTTCAATCAAGGCAAGCAGAAAAGAGCAGCAAATTTGTCTGCTCTGTGTTGTCCCCCTCTTATCTCCTGCTGCTGGCTTGGATTGTAGGGGCCTGACACAAGGGACAGCCCTTCAGAAATAGCCCTTTACAGTCACTGGCGTGCCCCCAAAATAGTCCTTGAGCTAGGCTTGCTTTAACCCTTCCCTGACCCTCCTAGTGAGGAATAGTGTTGCAGAGTATATGGCCACGGACCATCTGCCCACCACCCCCTGTGTTCTGCTGCCTTCCTCTGTGGTCCCTCTTCAAGGGGACCACAAGCATGGCTTCTTTTGGGGGCTGTTTGTCTTGTGCATCAGCTGTCTGGGACTTTACGGAGTGGACAGTGATGTAAGGCTCTGCTGAGGATCCATCCAGGAGATTTCCATGGGAATAGCTGCCATTTGGTGTTTTATAAAGTCTCCCTTTAAGCTGGGAAAAACACCACTGTTGGATTTCCACTCCAGTGGCGGCAGCTGAGCCCAAGACCTTGTCCTGCAGAGGGGAGGACGGCACATGCGTGTGTTTAAACTCTGCCTCCAAACCCCCCCAGGCAAAAGGGCTCTCCTCTTAAGCAGATGTAGCAGGGCTCTGAGAGTGCTATCAGGATGCCAAACCTTCACTCCGTTTGCAAATCACTGCCAGCACCTCAGGTCAGACTTTTTGATCTAATGCAGAGAGCTCTGTTTCCCTCCCGCGCACCTTGCTGTGCCAGGGGGATTAGCTAGGGCAGGTCTGCTGACCTCCATGTGCCTTAGCAACAAAAGTCCTCCCCGCACAGTGGCTTCTTGAGCTCAGAGCTTTTTCTAATGTGCTAGATGTGCTGCTCTTAGCCGGTGACTGCCTGTGCAGCTCTGGCACTTTGGGCAACAGGCAAGAGCAGGTAGCTCACCCAGAGGTGGGCTTTGGGCAGCAATGACTGGATGTTGAAGATCTGATACACTGGCTGCGGTGCCTCAGCTCCATGTGCAGCTTGGAGTGGCTGATAAAAGTCTGGTGAGATCCTTCATCCCCAATAACGTGCAGGATTTCTCTGAATAGGCTTAAATCCTCACTACCAGGAAGCGAGAGCCTGCAATCAGGCCTGTTCCTGAGGCAGCTAGTTCTTGTGCTCACCTCCCAAGGCCAGGCCGCTGACAGTTTTATCAGCCGTACCCAGTTTCCTCTAAGGAGAAGATGCTTTGCTAGAGTTGTTGCTGGTATGTTCAGAAGAGACGAGGCTGTGGTATGAGACTGGAAGAGATTGGCTTGCTTAGACAAGGAAGACACATTTAGAGGGGTAGAGCTATTTGACCCAGAAGGAAGTTTGCCCATGGGCAAGAATGCAAGTGGAGAATGTCCGAAGACATTTTAAATGAAAAGGCTGTACCTTAAGCAGAGAGAACCAAACAGGTCTTTGAGTAGCAGAACAAAAACCCAGACAGTTTTTAAGATGGAGCAAGTGGACACCATCCTCCCAACCACATTCCCACCTGGGAAGCACAGGTGCCATGGGTTCAGCATAGCCTTATATCCACTGTGCAGAGCCAGGCAGCTTTCAGCAGGGAGGCTTAATGTCTTGTCTTCCCTGTTCTCCCCTAGGTCTCAAAACAGGAGGTGGCTCCTCGGGTGGCTCAGGGAACACTTTCCACTACACCTTCCATGGAGACCCCCACGCCACCTTTGCATCCTTCTTTGGAGGCTCCAACCCATTTGATATCTTCTTTGCTAGTAGCCGCTCCCGAATGTTCAATGGCTTTGACCAGGAAGATATGGACATTGATGACGATGATGACCCTTTCGGTGCCTTTGGCCGATTTGGTTTCGATGGTATTAACGGGGTTCACCAGCGGCACCAGGAGTCCCTGCACACGCGGAGGAAGGTCCAAGACCCACCCATCATCCATGAGCTCAAGGTGTCCCTGGAAGAGATCTACCACGGCTCCACCAAGAGGATGAAGATCACCCGCAGGAGGCTCAACGCCGATGGCCGGACCATGCGGACAGAGGATAAGATCCTAAACATTGTCATCAAAAGGGGGTGGAAGGAGGGAACAAAAATCACGTTCCCCAAAGAAGGGGATGCCACCCCGGACAACATCCCTGCTGACATCGTCTTCATCCTCAAGGACAAGCCTCACTCGCACTTCAAGAGAGATGGGACGAACGTGATCTACACTGCAAACATCAGTCTTAAAGAGGTGGGTGTCAGTGGGAAATCCCATGGGGTGGGTGGTGGCACTAGGTCATTGCACATGGGGCCAGACCTTTCATCATCCCGGTAAGGAAAGGCATGGGAGACACGAGCAGAGAGCTCTGCAGAGAGGAGCTGTAGAGACTCGCCTGTGTCTGTTCTGGAGAGCTGCTCTGTCTTCTTGCTGGATCTAGGACATGGGGTGCTGCAGTCCCTACCGAATGTGCCTTGCTTCTTGAGCAAATAAATGCAGTACTTATCCATTTTCCCTGTTCCCCATATGTTCCATCCTTCTATTTCAACGTTGGGTAGTCACATATGGAAGACAGCCCTGATCCTCTGTAGAAACAAGAGAAGAAACAAGTTACCAACTTGTGTTTGCGTAGCTGAGTCTGCCGCTGTTGTTGTCCTGGATAGGGCCTGGTACCTCCTTGCATGGACAGAAACCAGGGCCGCACAGAGAAATGTGGTGCTGGACATCTCTTTAACCAAAACCAGCTGTTTTCTTTGGTTCTGGCTTCTCTAGATAAAGGGCGATAAATAAACTATTCTGGAGAGCCTGGCTGTGAGCAAAAGGCAGAACACTCCAGCCACCAGTCCCGGAGGTCACAGTGAGACTCAATGCATCAGAGCCACAGCGGCTCTTTGCAAAGGTGGGAGATGAAGAGAAGATTACCCAAGTACAAGATGTGCCGTTCACTACTCCTGTCTAACTACCTTTTAATAAATGCCAGCTGGCAGCTGCATTTAACACTGACATTTTTGGCAGCTGCCATTTGCTGTTCCTTTCAGACTCTAGACACTGTCTGTCTTCTTAATGAGTTGATTTTTTTTTAAGACAGATTTATGCTTTGAGGTGCATTTAATGGAAATCAGCTCAATGGGCCAAGAGCTGAGGTAGGTAAACGTGAGCTCTATAGAGTGCCAGCAAGTTCAAAGAGTTTTGGGATGGCTCTACGTCTTTGCTGGGACTATGACTTTGCTGATGATACCAAACTGGGAGGAGTAGCTGATACCCCTGAGGGCTGTGCTGCCATCCAGAGGGACCTGGACAGACTGGACAACTGGGCGGTAAAAAACCTCATGCAATTCAACAAGGCCAAGTGCAAGGTTCTGCACCTGGGGAGGAATAACCCCAGACACCAGTACAGGCTGGGGACTGACCTTCTGGAGAGCAGCTCTGCGGAGAAAGACCTGGGTGTCATGGTGGATGATAAGTTGACCATGAGGCAGCAGTGTGCCCTCGTGGCCAAGAAGGCCAATGGGATCCTGGGGTGCATTAAGAAGAGCGTCTCCAGCAGGTTGAGGGAGGGGATCCTGCCCCTCTACTCAGCCCTGGTGAGGCCACATCTGGAGTACTGTGTCCAGTTCTGGGCCCCACAGTACAAGAGGGATGTGGAGCTGCTGGAGAGAGTCCAGCGCAGGGCTACGAGGATGATCAGGGGCCTGGAACATCTGCCCTATGAGGAGAGGCTGAGGGAGCTGGGCCTGTTCAGCCTGGAGAAGAGAAGGCTGAGAGGGGACCTGATCAGTGTCTATAAATACCTCAAGGGAGGCAGTGAGGAGGATGGTGCTGGCCTCTTTTCCCTGGTGGCCACCGACAGAACTAGAGATAATGGCCACAAACTGAAGCACCAAAAGTTCCGCAGGAACTTAAGGAATTTTTTTTTAACAGCGAGGGTGACAGAGCACTGGAACAGGCTGCCCAGAGAGGTTGTGGAGTCTCCTTCTCTGGAGATCTTCAAAACCCGCTTGGACGCAGTCCTGTGCCACGTGCTCTAGGTGACCCTGTGTGTGCAGGGGGGTTGAACTAGATGACCTCTAGAGGTCCCTTCCAACCTTAAGCATTCTGTGATTCTATGACTTGTTGTCCCGGGACAACGAGGAACCACATGGGTCAGGAAGAGCTGGATGCAAAACCTAAACTAAAGCAGACTCATATCAAGTTAACCTGTAGACTTGGGAGTTGAATTTCCCTCACAGCGCAAAAAGGGATTCAAAAGGTTTATTCCTGTGGTGGCTGGCTCTGCTGGCTGCTCCAAAAATACTCAGGAGAAGCTACATTATTTATGGAGTCAGGCATGTCATATCTCAGATGTTTCCTTCTATGCATTCCTATATCTGTAAAATTAACCCCAAGCCGGCTGTCCCGATGTCCAGTCCATGCTAGTCCAGGTTCATTTGCTGCTCGGGTAGAGCACAGGGCTTGGAAGGACCGTCTGAGCTGCCCTTTGGGCATGCAGCCCTGTGACCACGCTCCCGGCCCCACCTGCTGCCACGGCGCCCTCACAAGCTGCTGGTGCTGGGGCCGGCGAGGTACCTGCTCTGCCCTGCCAGGCAGCTCCCTAGTGACATCTTGCCCACAGGATACTTGTGATCTCTGTCCAGCTGCCCATAAACAGGGCGTGTGTTGGCATTTGCTTTGCATGATGCAGTCACAAAGAGAGACTAGTGGAAATTGCTGGTCCAGGCAAATTCCTCGTCTCTCTGAGCTGGAGTTCCTGTTCTCTGCACATCCTCACCGCGAGCTGAACTCACTGGAGATCCTCAGAGCTGCCAGCCTGGCTGCCAGCCCCATCCTTCTGCTTGCCAGGGCAGGATGATGCTTTGCTGCTCCTATCTTCCTTGAGAAGTAGTAGCTCAAGTGCTCTGAAGCATGAGTAGATGCCAGGATCTCTCCGACTCCATATGCCACCATCTCGGTATGTGACAGAATAAATCACAGACCTCTTCATCACCTAGCCTACAACTGTAGCCTTGAGTGCTCTCCTCACGATGTTCTTCCTTGCAAGCCTGTCTTTTTTTAGCTTTAGCCTTCATCTTGTCAGCTGCCACGAGAGAGCAGCACAGCATGGTGCCAACCACGGCTCCAGGAGGCGTTCAGTGCTGGGAACTGACTCACAGATCTGCCGGAGAACCCGGCTCTGCTCTGTGCCAAGGGGAGCAGCGCTGCCCGCCGTGGCCTGCGTGGGAAGGAGCCCTCCGTGCCCATGAGCAGCACAGGGGTGACTGGAGCACTTGGCAACATCCATTTGGCAGTGTTTCCTTATGGGTCCTCCTTGGACCCAAGCACGAGCAGGCAGTGCTGAACCTGGACTTCTCTGCACTCTCTGGGAACCTTGAGACCAGACCATCCTCCTACTCTTTGATCCCATAGACCCCTCCAGAGCCTGGCCTTCCAGCAGTCACTTGACCTACAAAACCTGGCAGCCATAAACTTCTCACCCTGGAGTGCCTCGAGCTGTGCTTTGGGTCAAGGTGATGACAAGGAGACCTCGAAGGAGAAGCTGGGCCAAGGTGCGGCTCTTCCAGCCTCTGAGCCTGCACGCTTCCAGAGCTTGCGTACTCATCCCATTCACCACCACATTCCCGTGGGATAAGGGACCCTTATGGGGATGCGCTGCCCACCAGGCTGCATCGCAGCGCCAGCCCTGGGAGCTGCTTGCTCTGCATCCTGCACCAACCTCACCTCCCTCAGAGCATCCGTGCATGCCTGGGTTGCCCTGCAGCCGCTGGCAAAGCCCTCCCGAGGCTTCACTGTGAGGGAGAAGGCCCTCCTGCTGACCCAGATAAATCTGTGCTCGTAGCTCAGCATAGCCTTTAGCAATCGAGCCCCCTCCGACTTAATACCCAGGGATAAACTGAGCCTCTTTCTAGGATGTGGTGCAGCTGCCCACGCTGTGGCTGAGCTCTTGCTTGTGGTCACTGGTATTATTTCAACAACCCATTTCTTAAATGCCAGTGAAGTTGGGCAAGAAGAATTAAAAACAAGACCATACGGTGGAGAAGAAATTGTCTCTAATTGGTGTGTCTTGGCTCTCGGGAGGAAACATTAAGATCCCGCCTGTCTTCATGGCTGCTGCCTGTTTCTGCTCCCATCCCTGCGCTCCCAGACGCCCTCACCGTGAGCCTGGTCAGGAGCGCTCTGCATCGCTGTTTCCAGCCCTGCTCCTTGGGAGTGGGTGCAGACATCCCAGTTGCTTCTGCTGGCATGTTCTGCTTGCAAATCTCCCTCTGGAAGCCCAACTGGATGCCCAGCTAACAGGTCTAATGGCTGTGCCTGATCCTCCACCCACTCGTTTTTCCCTTTCTGCTTCTTATTTTGGAGCCAGAGACCTCTTTTCTCTAGCACAGCTGGACTTGTGCAGCCCTCCGTGGTACCTGTGAGCACCCCAAAACAGCAAATCGCATCCTCCTCCCTGGACGTTGCAGGGTGTCCGGGGCGGCGGGGGGGCATTCCCGGCACCCCTCGGAGCACCGTGTGGGACCAGCCTGTGCCCACTCCTCTCCCAGGATGCTCAAGTGCTGGCACCCAGAGGCTTCATCCCCATCAAATCTGCCCTTTCCAGCCTTTCTCCCTCACCGAGAGCCTGGAGATGGCCCTTGCCCATGGCTCCGGCAGAGCTGCCTGAGTTATTTAAAGACACCAGGATTTTCTTGCTGCATTCCCACATCACGTGGCTCGCTAATGCAGCCTGGCTTGTGGCCACCCAGCTGCTGCAGGAGCAGCGCCCGGTGCAGGGATGGGATACAGGGAGCCCAGGGCCATTCCCCACCTCTGGAGAATCGGTCACAGGGAGGCAGGGAGCAGGTCTTGCTGCAGCTTCCTTCTTGGGCAGATAAAAAAATAGCCAGCAGGGAAAAATAGCCATCGGCAGCGTAGGATTTTGTAACTGGAGCCGTCGCCCGCGTGGGGACCGACGGCAGGGAACAGGCCCCGCAGAGCTCCGGCTTCCAGGAAAGCGCCGCAGCCCCGCGGAGCAGCTTGGAGGCCATTCCGCTGTGGATCCCTGTTCTATAGATAACCCCAGCACCGCATGGAGCTGCCAGCCTCACGGGTGACAGCTGAGGAACCGCAGAGGCATCCAGTGACCTCAGCTGGATTCTCGGCACCCCTGTGACATTGGGCACTGAGGCCAGGGGGCTAAATTTAACCTGCTGGGGGACTCGGGGGCTCTCTCAATAAATCCCCAGGGGCCATGGCCAGCAGGTCCCAGTCGCAGGGGCTGCAGGGCGGCAGCCCAGCTCATGGTGTCTCTCTCTCTCGCTCTGCTCCCGCAGGCCTTGTGTGGCTGCACTGTGAACATTCCCACTATCGATGAGCGGGTGATCCCACTGCCCTGCAACGACATCATCAAGCCGGGCACCGTGAAGAGACTGCGCGGGGAAGGGCTGCCCTTCCCCAAGGCCCCCACCCAGCGAGGAGACTTGATCGTGGAGTTCAAAATCCGCTTCCCTGACAGAATAGCCCCCCAGACGAGACAGATCCTCAAGCAGCACCTCCCGTGCTCCTAGAGCCCGCGGACTCTTCTCCAAGCAGCAATACTCCAAACGCACATGCTACAGCACCCACCTGCGCTGAGCAGCGGTGCCGCAGCACTTTCAAATGCAAAAAAACCCACTATCCTGCCCCAAGTCCTGTCCATCCCTCCCTCACTCCTGCCCCTCTTGGCCTGTTTTCCACTCTGGCAGTGGAGGGGCTGCAAGCGGGGGCTCCGGCCCAGCCCCTCACAGCGCTCTCAGCTGCTGGCCCCTTTTTGGTTGTTGTTTTTCCCCAAGGTCTAGCTTCTCTGCCTTGCACCAGCGAGTGGCACGGGCTGCTTGCCCAGGGAGGTGCAGCACTTTGCGGTTCTTACGTCACCTGCTTTTGAAGCCAACTTTCCGACTAGAGGATGGACTTGTAGGGATGTCAGTGCAGTGTAAATAAATAGGACTTCACATAACCCGCCAATGTGAGTTTCCTCTTCCCCTCTTTGATACTTGCTGCTATCATCTGGGGTCCCGGCTGTACCGAGGTGCCAAGGAAACAGAACGTATAGCAAAGGGATCACGTCTGCACACGGCGGCCACTGTTGCCGGACTGTTTCTAACTCGGGACCATGGTACCTAGTCCTATTGTGGTCCACTCTCCTATGCCAAGGCTACAACCAAGCATCATCTGTGCCAAATGAGAGCGCGGAGCTGAGAGCACTTGGTGACGGTCCCCCCCGTCCCCCTGCTTGGGCTGCAGGGCTTGGCTGGGTCTGTCCCACATCCCCACGTGGTGCTCCGCCGGTATCTCCCTGTGCCGGCTGCCAGGCCAGACCCCAAGCAGGAAGGAAGGGGGAGCCCAGGTGGGAGCTTTCTTGTTCAAATGTATTGAGTTTGCATTGCTGTTTTTTTTTTTTTTTTTTTTTTTTTTTTTTTAGTACATATACATAGATATAGATATAGATATAGATAGATAGGTTAGCTCCATAAGGGTTTTCTCTGCCCATTTTGGGTTTCCTGGAGTGGGTCATCCTGCCTTTCAGAGGCTCAGTTCAGCCATACGAACATCATGCCTGTGAGAACATAGTATGTGTGTAGCACAAATTCAGGTGCAAAAGCAGAGCCAAGTGTGAGCACAGCTGTGGTTTTTCACTAGTGTTTGAGTTCAACCTTAGGGATTTTCATAGGAAGAGAAATGCACGTGTATATATTTTTCTACAGGGACGATGAATCCAGGAGGTGTTTGTGGGCATTATGGTGAGGCTGGGAGGAGCATGAGGCAATCTGCTTGGTGGTTTTGTTTTTAAACGCTGTATTTTTTAAAAAAAACTTTAAGTTTCCATCAGGAGATTTTATATATATATTTCTTACCTCTGTCAGCCTATTCTGCCTCTTGCCAGTTTTTCCCGGGAGGGCCCTTTGGAGTGGGAGGCACCCCTGACCTGACGTGGCTCCGCATGTCTCGGAAGCACCTCTCCCACCACGGCAGCGCCTTCCCGCTCCAGCCGATGCCAAGAAACCCCCGTGCCAAAAGGATCCCCTGGCAATCCCAGGCTTTTATTTTTACAGAGAAACCGCTGACTTGAAACAGGAGCTTTGAGGGCGCTGGCGCAGGGTGCTCAGCATCCTGTGTAGCACAGGCCGGCAGGGGGTGAGGGCAGCACTGAGCTCCGTGAGGGGGCACTGGGAAGGGCCCCGTGCGGGTTTTATCGACCAGTTTGAGTGGTTGGGACACGACGCCTTTGCCCTCCGCTGCTCCCCGGTGAGTCCAACACGCAAACCCTGGTGGACACTGATGGAGCGAGAAGACAGGTCAACATGCAGACGTAGGCTCCTTGGTTTCTCTCAGTTGCAATGAGACCTGAATGTTTTCTAGTGTTTTTTTTTTCTTCCCCCCCCCCCTTTTTTTTGTTTTTTTTTTGTTGTTGTTTTTTTTTGTAATGTCAGTATTGAGAGGAGAAATAAAGTATTTTAAAAAATACACCCCGATGGCATGTGTCGTTGCAAGTGACATTGGCGCAGCCGAAGATGAACATGGAGAGGATGGAAAGCCTCCACCTCTGCCCCAGTGCTGCCCTTCATGTCCCTGTTTCCCAGCTCATCCCAGACAGAGCTCCTGGCCCAGCACGAGAGGGTCCCCAGGGCAGGGAGCACTGCAGGGACAAGCAGGGATGTGGGATGCAGCAGTGAGGGTGGCTGTGGGGTGAGCATGGCCACCCCATCACCAGCGAGGCAGCAGCAGAGCTGGGGAAGGGCTGTCCCTGCGTGGGCCCTGGGGACACCTCACTGGGGCACCATGGCCCAGCGGGGACCCCAAGGTGTGAGTGACATCGAGGGTGGAGGGCTGGAGTCAGTGGTCAGAGGCTGGGCAGTATGCGGTCAGAGCTGAACCAGCACTGGGGCAGCACCACAGGGCTGGTGGTACCCATGGGGCAGGGATGCCTGTGGGGCAGGAATGCCCCAGCTGCAAGGGATGTTCAAAGGCTGGGGGTGTCTGTAGGGAGGGGTGCGGGAGGCCAGACACGACTCCTGAAGGCTTCAATATGAGTCTAACAGAAATTGCTTTATTCGCGTTAAAGCACTCTATGTATCTACTACATTTCTGCTAAGTCATTTAGCCACGCGTACACTTACATTGTAATTGGTTACATACTACTGTCCACGCATCTTCTACCGTACTAGGTTGGCTGTAGATATCGGGGCACACGTTTACATGATTGGCCCGCACACAGTCCTCTATCCTGCACTGATAAGCTTGTTTACAGGTTCTTCCTCTCCTACTTCTGTGTTCTTGCAGCTGGTGACTTTCCCACGATCTTTTCGCCTTGGTCTTAGTCCGGCTCATCGTATCCGTCTTCTATCGGGAAGCCTCTGTTACTTAGACATCCTCCCACAGAGGGGGTGCCTGTGGGGCAGAGATCCAAGAGACAGGACTGTCCACAGCACAGGGATAGCCACGGGAAAGGGATGCGCACGGGGTGGCTGCGTGAGTCCTGTCACCTGCCCTCCGCTGGCAGGTGAATCTGCCGAGCCTGGGGATTTTCGGGGTGCTGCAGCAGGGCCCCAAGGCCCTGAATCACAAACCAGCCCCTAATCCCCAACCTCAGGCTGGGGGGGGGGCCCTGCTGTCCCCACAGCGGCTGGGCTGGGCCCTGGGGGCTGTGCTGCCCCTTTATGCCGTGCTTGAACAGGGCATGGAAATAAGTCAAGGGGAGCTGCATAGACAGACGTAGCCATTTATTTCCTGTGCTTGGCCAGCTTGAAGGAAATAGGTCAAACATAAAACAACTCCTAGCCTTGCCTTGAGCTGCACATCAGAAGAAATTATTAATAAAATTAACAGAATAAAAAGTATAAATAGAGCAACCTCTGGGGTGAGGCTGTAGGGCCAGGCCTGGGACCATCTCTCTGGGGCCAGGTGGTGCATTGCAGGGGGTGCAGGCAAGTGCAAAAGGCAGCCACAATGCCAGGGGCTAGGCACAGCAGCCCCACAGTTAAAGCAGCCCCTGTAGGAACGGGCAGGGGAAGGAGCTCCTGTAGGCACTGTCCTGTGCAGAAGCCATCGCCCTCTCTGGGCAGGCTGGGGGAAGAGAGATGAGGGTTCCCCTTCCCTGGGTCCCACATGCTGTTTCCCCGCCCCCGCCCCCGCCTTCCTCCTGCTCCAGTGCTGCTCCAGCAGGGGCCGATGCGGAGGCAGCGCCCGCAGAGCACAGGGAGGGCTGGTTGAGCTCCCCCGGGGCAGGGAGCAAGAAACCAGGGGCAGCCAGAGGCGGAGAGGGCTGGTGCGTGGGTGCGAGAGGGGCCAAAGCTGTCCCAGCCCCTCTGGGGGGGGAAAGCCGGTGTCTCAGGACCACTGCTCTCCCTCCCTGCTCCTTTCTGCTCTCCCAAGGCCTGGAACTGCTTCTCACACCTTGAGGCCTTGACTCGTGAGGCCTTGCAGTGCCTCATACATGAGTGAAAGTGGACCCAGCAGTCATGGAGGCTGCCAGGTCCCTGCCGGCTGTGCCGAGGAGGCAGAGCTGGTTCAAGCACCTCCAGCCGCACTCCTGCAGCAGGGACAACCGCTGCTTTCTGCAGCTGCAGGCACGTACAAAGAGCAGAGCAGCAGCACTGACCCTGCCCACACAAACAGGCAGCTTTTTCTTTGCTGGTGAGTGGCTTCATGCTGTGAGGCCAGGGCAAGAGCACCCCAGCAGCAGCTCTGCCAGCCCCTAAAACCAGGCACACCACAGGCACCTCTGGAGGAAGCTCTGGCTCTTCACACAAAGTTTGCTCGGGCTTTTGGCCTTTCTCCTGCTCCCTCCCCACACCCAGGCCGAGGGAAGGAGCCCTTGTGCCCTGCTGCTCCCCTCCTGCTACTGGGAGACTTCCCTCTCCTCTCTCCCCCTACTCCTCCCCCCACAGGTTTAACTGCCTCGATGGAGCCCATCTCCATCTACTCATCCCCACAGCCCAGGCCCTGGGCACCTCATGTGGTAGCCGAGGCTGCCATGGGGGAGGTTTCCAGAGGCCAGCAGGCACCTCAGCACTCTCCTTGCCCCACAACGTCATGCTGCAGCTCTCACTTTTTGCAAAAATCTTTGCAGACACCTCAGTTCACAGAGCCCTTCCCAAATCCAACAGGGCACCTCCCAGCCAAGCCCCTCAGCTCAGAGGGCAGCTGCCCCTTGCTCTCAGGAGCAGCCTCACTGCTTCCTGCTCATGCAGCAGGCTCCCTTTTGCTCACTAGTCCCTCCATTACAGCAAACCTCCCCCTGGCCACTTACACAAACCCAAAACCACTAATACAGCCCCAACATGAGCAATGCAGAGCCACAGGCAGGCAGGGACCCTCCCCAACCACAGGGCTCTCAGCTTGCTGAAAGGAGAGGCTGAAGCAGCCTCGGCCAAGCAGCTCTCACCCAGCCTCCAGCTCACCTTGGAGGATGGGCACATGTGCTGGATTCACACACGTTGGCAAGGACAAGCAGTGAGGGGCTGAGGTGAAGCTATGGCCTTTGCAGCAGTGCCCTTCACGACAGGGCTCCTGCCAGCCCTCAACCCTCCCCACCTGTTACCTCACAAATGGGAGGCACAAGTGCAGGCACCCAGGGCCCCTGCTCATCCGCAGGGCTTCAGGACAGCACTGGCCCCAGGGGCGAGGGGGACAGCGCAACCACGAGCTGTCAGACACAGGGCTTCTCTCCTGCACAACACCAAGAATCACAGCCGTGGCACGCTTCACATGTTAGAGAAGTATGAAGAAACCGAGGAAAGAAGAGTAGGTACAAGGACCACCATCAAAACCTGGTTCCTGCAGAGGGGAAGGCAAGGAGGGTCAGCAGAAATCCTTCATCAGGAACCCAAGGACTCATGTGAATCGTTTCAGCTGAATGGGACACTCATCTTTCAGCAGAGCCTGAGGATCATCAAACTGCTGACCTAGGAGACTCTGCTCCTCCCAGCCCCACTCAGGGCACGCTGCAGCAGAGCCAGGCGCACCCCTAGAGCCCTCACGCACCTGCCTTCAAGCAGGACAGAGGAAACTGCCATTGCTGGAGTAGGGTTCCCACCTGCGAGAGTCCAATAGACCCCTGGGGAGGGCACCAGGCTCAAAGTGCACAGAGGAATTTGGGCTACACTGCTACACTGCTCCACAGCAGCCAAAGCCAGAGGAGACAGGGCAGCTCACGGCTCCGTCAGAGAAGGATCACAGAGGTACCTGCCACAGGCAGCAGCGCTCTCCTCTCTGGGGCCTACTGCCAAGTACAAGAGGGGAAAGAGGCTGCCAAGCCAGTACCTTTCTTGGGTTAACACGAACCTAAAAAGCTAAGAATATAGAGCAGTCTTGTTAACTAGAGAGCTTTCACAAAGGAATGGCCAGGACCTAGCTAGAGTGGGGTTTTATTTATTTATTTATTTTTATACAGGCTAGTGTTGTACCCTTTGCTAAAGCTGCTGATTCTGCCACATAAACTAGAACAGAAATTTCTCAGAAGTTAAGTCGGTTTCCCTCCTGGTTAATGCACTGTCTGCCTCCCAACTGAACATCGGTGTGGATTTGTGTTTGCAGAAAACATTCCCTGTACAAAGTCTGACACGCAGCTACACTGGTTCTGACTGAGGAATGAAGAAACTGAGAGTCCACTGAACATCGAATTTTCCCTGTACAACGTGGCCTGATTTGGAGTTTGGTCCACCAAGGACAGCGAGTTAACCGTAGAGATCGTCATCGTTGTCTTCACTGTATACGTTGCCCCCGCTGCCACCTCCCGTGCCTTGGCTGGGACCAGCACCTCCCTGGTTACCTGACGGGAACCTGCGGTGCAGAGAGGGAGAGAAGAGATGCGGTTCAGACACCTCCTTGCAGCTCGGCGTGCTCCCCTCCCTCCCCACTGGCACCCAGGCGCCCGCTAGGGCAGAGGGGTGAACTGGGAAGAGTGGCAGATCATGCTAAAGGCTTGCATCGCTGCCACATGATTAAAGGGAAAGGACTCTTCAATGCTGGTGGCCTTCAGGAGTACTAACAGAGCAGCCACGAGGAGCCTGCAGTACAGCCCAGACCGGCCCTGTGCTCAGGTAGTTGCTGCGGGCACCAAGAAGGGGAAAGGCGATGAGAGACAATTGTTCTGCAGCATCCAGCTGGGGAGCTGCTCTCCACACACTGCTCTTGAGGCCAAGCCAGGCTGCCCTCTCCCCATCCTGCCCGGCTACCTGAAGCTGCCGAAGCCACGGCTCTGCTGTAGGGTCTGTGCAAACATCTCGTATTTCCTGATGTCATTGTCGCTGACGGAGCGGCGAGCAAAGCGCATGGCCTCCTCAAAGTGATCCCTGCGGATCTCGGGAACCGGGTCGTCCTCCTCCACTTCCTGCGTGGGACAAGAGGGGCCAGGTGAGCCACTTCCCTGAGCTCTGCAGCCAGGCACCTGCCCGCAGCCTCCCTTGGGGCCGGGATGCTCCGAGGGCAGCCAAGGCAGGGGCTGGGCAGGACGCTGCAGCGCACGGTGAGTTACAGCCGCTGCAGGGGCCTTCTGAGCAAGGTCAACAACGAGGCGCCCGAGCAGGGCCTCCCACAGAAGAGGCCCAAGTACTGCAGCTCAGCGCTCTGCGCCAGGAGCCCCCTCAGAGCCTGCTGGCACGGGGGGTTGCTGCCCCTCCAGGCTCGTGGAGCTGCACTCACCATGGCAGAAGGGTTGGTTTGCCTCTCGCGCTCTCGCCGGATCTCGCTCTCGATGGACTCGCGGATGGCCAGTTTGCAGGCACGTTGGCAAATCTCTGTCAGGTCAGCTCCTGAGAAGCCGTTGGTCATCTTAGCTAGGAAATCCAGGTCGACGTCCTAGGGAAAAAATAAAATCCAGCAGGCCACACTCCTCAGGTGCTCAAGAAGACTCTGTTAAGAGCCACAAGTGCCTCTGCACTGCTCGTGTTCAAGGGGAAGTGAGCTGGCTGCTGGGCTCAGGGTGCCATGCACCCAGGTGTCAATGGAAATAGCGGCAGGCTCTAGCACCCCAGAGTCGCTAGCTCAGGAGGTACCTGCAGGTACACTTTGCACCACCAGCGAGAGGTCCTTCTGCCACCCCAAGCAGCAACACTTCAGAGGGAAGCACAGGGCACAGGCATGTGGAAGAAGGGACATAACACAGAGACAGGACCAACAATCCTCCTCCTTCAACTGATGCAGTAGTGCCATGGCCTCCTTTCGAGCTTTCCTTCCTGACAGTGCCTGAAAAAGTAAGTTTGACATAAAAGAGCCTGAGCTCTTGCTTGACACTGCCTCTTCTCTGATTAACGGCACTGTCAGGTGTGTTCTCACCTGTTCCCCAGGAAAGGGGCATAGCTCTGGCCTGTGATAAATTTCAGCATCAATTTGGGGTGATGACTCCTCTTCAGCTTCCATTTTCCTTCCCTGCTTTCAACATCTACTTTTATTTTAAATTACAAGAATCCTCCATAACACACCGGTTCAAGGCTTTCCTGTTCCTGCACCAGGAGCGGAACTCTACTACATGATTAAGACTTGCTGTGCTACTTCACGTGTGGACACATACAGTAACTGTGCGTCACTGGCACCTGGTTTCACCACTGTCTAGGTTTACAGCTCAAGCCTCCCTTCCATCTCTTCACTTCCATCATTCAGGCTAAAGGGTTCCCAGCTCTGTACTGCGTGGATTGATCACCAGCCCTCTGCTTTGTCACAAACTTGTGAGGAGCATTTGAAACACGCACCAAACTCAAGTCAACCACAGCCAGGGCACATCTCCTACCTTGGCAACAGGCGATTTCCTCAGGTTGGCTTTAAGAATAGCCACCCGGGACTTCTCGTCAGGCAGGGGGATGTAGATGAGCTGATCCAGGCGGCCGGGGCGCAGGATGGCCGGGTCAATGATGTCCGGCCTGTTGGTGGCACCGATGATGAAGACGTTCTTCTTGGTGGACATGCCGTCCATCTCTGTCAGAATCTGGTTAATGACACGGTCTGCAGCACCGCCGCCGTCTCCGATGTTCCCACCTCGGGCCTTTGCAATGGAGTCCAGCTCATCAAAGAAGAGCACACAAGGTGCAGCTTGGCGAGCCTGCAAGGAGCAAAGAGGCAGAGTTCCTGCACAGGAAGTACCACCAGACGAGAAGGACACCCGTCTCACACTAAGCCTGCCCTAAAAGCAGCTCCAAGGAGCACTAGAGTGCTGCTACCTCGTGGACAGCTTGGAGAAGCTGCTCCGCAATAACCTCCTGCCTTACAAACCCCTGTGTTTCCCCAAAGCGGGGAGCACTGTGAACCAAACAGAAAGGTGGTAACTCCAGCACCTAAAGGCAGAGCCAAACCCATTTTGCCCAGACCAGAGCTGTCCCTGCAAGATCTAGGGATGTCAGTTGGCTGTTTAGGCAGTCAAGTATCAGTGATTAAGACAGACACATCAAAAGGGAGGGAGGATCCAGTCTCTGCCTTCAGCTACCTAATGGGTGGTTATGGGGGAGAGGGAGCCAGATTCTTCTTCAAGGTGCAGTGAAAGGATGAAATGCAACTGGCACAAACTACTGCAAGGGAAATTCTAGTTAGAAATACAAAAAAAGAAAAATTATTCACAAAGAGAAGCCTCAAACACATATACCAGCCAAAGGAGGTAGAGGATTCTCCATCCTTAGCACATGCTCAGAACTAAACTACACAAGGTCCTGATCTAACTTCCAGGTTATCCCTGCTCTGGGCAAAGAGCTGAACTGGATGGCCTCTGAAGTTCCCTTCCAAACAAATTATTCTCCTTCCAACTTTCCTCCCGCAGCATCTTTCCTGGTCATAAGAATAAGGATTCCCAAGCTGATCCATGCAAGTATCTCCCAGAACAGGAGCAGGCAGTGGGAGTGAACTTCTTCCCAAGCCAAGTTTATTGCAGTACAAGAATTTTTAGGACATTTTGCAGGTCTGCAAAAGGTGATGACTCATGAGGTTTCAGGACACATTTTCAGGGATTTGGAGGATATCTGCCCCATCCTAAACTCACCCCACTGCTAAGGGGCTTAAACATTTAACAACAATGCAAAAGGTAGCAGGAAGAAAAATTTTAGTTATATTGCCACAAGGATTAATTTCTTAACATCAGGAAAGCAGCATGCAGTCACAGAAGAGATAAGGAAACACCAGACACAACAAACAGGAAACAGGCCAGTAAGGCTCAGCAGAGTCATGTTCTGGGGCATATGAACACACACAGCACGAGGAGCAGAAAGAGTGCTCACCTTGTCAAAGATCTCACGCACGTTGGCTTCAGACTCGCCAAACCACATGGTGAGCAGCTCCGGCCCCTTGATGGAAATGAAGTTTGCCTGGCATTCATTGGCAATGGCTTTGGCCAGCAGTGTCTTCCCACAGCCAGGGGGCCCATAGAACAGAACCCCTTTGGATGGAGTCATGCCAAATTTGAGGAACTTGTCTGGGTGCTCCACAGGATACTGAAAGAAAGAAGGGTCTTGTGATGAGCCAAAAAGGACCTGGAGCTTGCCCTGTACCAGAACTGAGAGAGACTGAGACTTCTGATGGGTTAAATACACGATTCTGCCTCTGGGAGTTAATGTAGTAGTCATTTGAGTACTGCCTTGAAAAGCACCACAGGTGAATTGTAAAACTGCCTTAAACATTCAATTTACCAAGTATCATTTTCAGTAGTTTCCCAGCACACTTAACCCCTGCTGAGCAGCTTCACTCTGACCTTCAGAAGCAAAAGGGAACAACTAATTATCTCATCTATTCAGCTCTGCTCCCCAGAGACAGCCAAGGTGTCTTTGGGGTGGGCACATATCCCCAGCAACAAGGTCAGAGCTAAGTGATAATTTTAATACCAGAAAATTGAACTGAATAAGAAAGGAAAATAGATTATTTTTTTCATAGATAGAGTGTTCCTACAGCAGTAACTGAAACTTTAAGCAAATCATTCTTGACAGTATGCCCCAGCCTCTCCCTTCATGGAAGGCTTCCCAAATGCTTCTCACCTGTCCCTGTGTAACACTGATGGAAAGCCCTTCACAAGGTCACTTGAAAAAGCTGCATTCACTTTCTAAAATTACTTAACAGAACTCTTTGCAGTGTCCCCACTGATGGCCTCCGTGCAAAGCAGCAGGAGCGCTGTTCCGACCGCTCCTGCGTGTAGCGGAACGTCTATGAAGGAAGTCAATGCAGATCCAACTGATAACAGGACATTGCCTTCCTGCACCAGCACCCTGCCCTATTCACTGAAGACAGACAGCAGGGAATTTCCAGTCCATAGCCAGCAAATACCATCAGAACTCTGAAATTACCCTATTCCTAACCCAAACAGGAATCTGAAAAGGTTCTGCTTTTTATTATTATAGCCTAACTGGGCAAAGATCCATGAGCGGCTCTCACCTGTACAAGCTCCTGGAGTTCTCTCTTTACATCTTCTAGACCACCAATATCTTCCCAGGTAACTTGGGGCACCTCCACCACAGTCTCCCGAAGAGCAGAAGGATTGCTCTGGCTCAGAGCCCACTACCATGGGAAGAGAAGGCATTACATGGGTTCTGATGTGCTGTGGTCACTTGTTCCACACATGCAATTGGGCATTGCACCTAAAAAAGAGCAGCCCTCCTTCCTTACCCTGAAGTCATCCATGGTCACAGCCAGCGAGTTCATCACTTCGGCATCAATGGTTTCATCTTCTAAGTCTATGAGATCCATCTTCTTTCTGATAGCCTGAAGAGCAGCTTCTGAGCAAAGAGCAGCCAAGTCAGCACCAACATGGCCATGGGTCTCATTTGCCACCTGAAAGCAGAGTATCAACCATGACTCACAGGGACACAAGCGATCTGCAAGGGCAACACGTGTTCTGGTCACTCACTCAAAGGTACAATAAACCCTGGGGGACAGGAAGATCAGTGCTCTGATTAAAGACAAATGCTACCACCCATTTACCAGCAGAGACACTGCTGTTGTACCTGAGATCAAAGCTGCAAGTGGAATTCAGACAGGATACAGAAAGACTATCCCCGGAGGACTAAAGAACTTAATTCAGGACAGAGATGACAGGAACCATCCAGTTTACATGTGTTCCACCCTCACCATGATGCACACCTAACTCTGTAGCTTGTTTCAGGCTTGCTTTTTATTTATTTATTAATGAGAAGGCAAGCAAGCAAACCCAGAAAGACAGTGACAAGGCACTTCCGGGCTGGACAGATGTTTGTTTCCCTGAGAAATGCTATTTTAACTAGTGCGTGAGGACTTTTGGTCACTTATAAACTGGTTGAAGGAAGACAGAGATCACACATTCACCCATTTTCATGCCCTCTTAAATGAATTGCTCCTTTTCCACGATCAAAGCATAACTTTTCTACTACAAAACACAGCATAAGGAGTTTCTGTTTGCAGAGACAAACTTTCCCAACTGCAGGTTACTCACCTGTTCCAGGTCCACATCATCAGCCAGTTTCATATTTTTTGTGTGGATCTGCAGGATCTCCAGGCGTCCAGTGGCATCTGGGATACCAATATCTACCTCTCTGTCAAAACGACCTGGGAAGTACACATTAAGCACATGTTAAGCTGCTGACTCTGAACTAAAGAGGCTGCAGTTGCTGCCTTTGTCCTGCTGAACCAGATAATGACAAATCACAGACATTATAATTCCAGAAAATGACAGAGCTTTAAGTTTCTCTGCAGTGTATATAAGCAAAATAGCAAAGTGAGATCAGAGAAGGAAGAAAGGATTTAGACACTTAAGAAAACTGAGACTATGGGTTTAACTAGAGCCCAAGAGTACAAAACACAGTCACTGGTTCAGTAATTGTTTTCAAGTCTCATTTATGGGAAAATTAGCTTCCCATAACCAACATAGCATGACACATTTTTGTTCATTCCTACCTTTTCATCCTCAGCACAATAAGTGTCTGCAAATACTGAGACACAGATTTTTCAGAACTTTGGTACTGCTCAGAGTGCTGTATAAAGTGGCAAAAAGCACAAACAGCTCCAATAATTGGGGGGAGGGAAGGAAGCCTATGTGTTACAGCAATATTATGTACAGTACCTGCCATTTGCCTCTAGTCATAGCTATGTTTTCAAATGGTCAAATGGCTAGTTATACATTTAAGAGGTTACTCTTCTGTAAGCTTGACTGGTCTGCTCTTTTATTCTTTATAAACTGCTCATACATTCACTCACATTGTGAAGGTTTGAAAACCTGGACCTCAATTTACTTTTATTTCTGAGAAATACAGTTTGAGAAGTTGGACACTTCAGACCCCACTGCAACTTGAGGCATAAACACCCATTAGGTAGCCAGTTACTCCTTCAGTGCGTCTTGGACAGCCTCATGCAACAAAGGCGAGCACACCGTTTGATGTCAAAGTATTTCACTATTTCTACAAAAACTGACCTAATAAAACACAGAAATTAATAGCAAAAGCTGGAAGTCTAGAAACAAACTCCAAACAAGCCATGGAGAGACAAGTCAATAGTATATGAAGCTGTTCAGCGTTAATTTCTGCTGAAACTTTTCAAGGCCCCCCAGCATAACCTGTAAGAAAGCATCAAATACACAGAAAAGACAGCAATTCTGGTTACCAAAACGCCTGAGTGCTGGGTCAATGCTGTTAGGTCTGTTGGTAGCTGCCATGACAATCACATGCGCTCTCTGCTTCAATCCATCCATAAGAGTCAACAGCTGGGACACTATGCGACGTTCCACCTCTCCATGTGTCTGTGGAGACACAAAGCAACAGTAGGACTAACTACAGCACGGCACAACATCTAGCACCGCACCACGACAGATGGATGTCACAACCACAAGCCATCATGAAACCTACTGATCTGTATCACCCCAGGTGCTGAATCTGTCCAAGTCTGAACTGCTAAGATAAACTCTGCTTTATCCTTATGCTCAAAGGCTGAGGTTCACATCAGCCACTCCCAAAAAAGACCTAAGGCCACAGCACTTTATTTACCTTCTCTCTCTTTGGAGCAATGGCATCCAGTTCATCGATGAAGATGATGGCAGGAGCATTCTTTTCTGCTTCTTCAAAGGCTTTCCTCAGGTTGCTCTCAGACTCACCAGCCAGCTTGCTCATGATCTCGGGACCTGCAGAATACAGCATGAACTCAGCATACATCTGATTTTTTTTCTTTTTAAGTGGAAAGACCACATGGGAGTGTCTATATCTTAAGCCAAAGCAAACACTAACAAGCAAATTCTCACTAAATTAGTATTTGTAAAGGTAAGGATAGGATGTATTACCAGCATTCTGGTGTTCTCAGTTTATTCCGTCAGAATTCAGTGCTAGTCAGTGAGCTACCTTTAGATGCCTCTTTCCTTACTCTGTTTCACACTCAAGTGACCTTCTCTGCAATGTGCCATCGCACACTGTTAATGCCTGTCCTTTCTTTCAAGAGAAGCAACTAAATTACATGGTGATGAACTTTTGGGAAGGAAAAAGCTGCAAGACATTGACGCTATTTCTAGCCTGCACTATGTGGGTATATATTCCCCTCTATAAGAGCCTATAAATATTTAAAAGTATTAAAAAAAGTTTTTTTTCTCAGCAAATAACAAAAGGGATTCTCTATGAAAATATCAAACCCAGAAGGAAGGGCAAGAGTCCCATGAGATCTCTCCTACAAGTACTGAACACAAGTGCAGACTTACAGATTTATTCTCCTGTGATGATAGGGGTGGTAATGAGAAAAAAGTGTCTTCTAAAAGATCCAAGAAAAAGTAATCTGACCCTCAGGAGAGCATAGATGGCAGCTGACTTCAGCTAGCTGCAGAACCACTGGTGCAGGCCTGTCCTGAGAGTCTTACATTAAAAGTAACTCACCAATTCACACCAGTCCCATGCTACCACACTGCCTGAGGCTCCAGGTTTGGGACTAGCAGATAAAGAATATATCATTAATTCTGACATAATTATTTTTATTATACCACAGAAGGGCAAGTCTCTAAAGAAAAGGCTGGCTCATCAGCATGCAGTGGTCCCTTCTGCACACTTAGGAAGCATATTTCAAGGACTGCATATGCTTGAAAACAGCCCGCTTGCATCCTGTGCCTTGAGATCACCCCTGCAATGTGTAATACACTCCTCAGCTTTTGCCCTAGCAGGTCTATACAATTAAAATTAGAGGTCTATGTAACTGAAATTAGAAAGAAAGTGCAGGTATATCTTGACTGCAGCAAAGTCATTTCAGCACTGACTATAAAACAAGACAGAAAAGCAGTGAGGAGAATTTAGAATCCAGTCCTTACTGGCCATAATCCAGCACCTATCTTATCTGCTACAAAGGCGATATAAGGTTCTCTCACTTGCAACTAGCACCAGGGCACTCATTGCAGCTTTGAGGGAGGTTCCTCCCAATTAATATTATGGGAAACAGAGCAGCTCTTGTGCTTTATTTGAGGGAAATAAAATCCAGTACAAATCATCTTGTGCGAATGAAACAAGTTGGTAGTGATAGAAGAGGGTTCTGCACCAATATACATAGAATAATTTCAACAATTCAGTCCTAACTCTCTCTACAACACCCAGGCAGACAGACTCCAGGTCACTGCATTACAAAGGTGCCTCAAGGAGACAGCATGTCTCAAAGTCTTATTATCTCCATTCATTATCATGAGCTACATGGGTAAGTCCAAAGAAGATTTAGTCAAAGATTTGTGGCCAAAGAAGCCATAAAACTTACCGTTGATCAGGAAGAAGAAAGCCCCAGTTTCGTTGGCCACTGCTCGGGCAATCAGTGTTTTACCAGTGCCAGGAGGTCCATACAGCAGAATCCCACGGGGAGGCTGAGGACAAAGCCAAGGGATTTAGGAGGTGAATTAATATCTGAGTGCCTAAGTAGCTTCATAGTGAAACTGGAGAGTGTTTGATAAAGCAAACCCAAAATTCTGATGTAAGCTCATGCAACAGTTGCCATTCCAGTATTACTATCAACATCCTTCCTAGTTTGCATGACACAAACAAGCAGCTTGCCAATAACCGACAGTGCTGATTCAAAGCATCACTCTGCTTCACAAATTTCTAACATTTTATTCCACGTCTAAAGCATTAAGAAGCTATTGCCTTCAATATCAGCAAGAAAAAAAAAAAAGGGAAAGGAGGAAAAATAATCACAGGTTATTTATTCCTATCCCCCCAATACCTCATAATCCTCCTACACCAACAGTCTTGAGCAAAGGCAAGACGACTCACAGGGTGCACACAGGACACTTTACCTTCACCCCTATCGCCTTGAAGAGTGCAGGGTGTCGCAGGGGAAGTTCCACCATCTCTTTGATCTGAGCCAGCTGCTTCCGGCAGCCACCAATGTCATCATAGCCCACTTCGTTCAGTGACTCTTCCTCATCCTACCAGGAAGGAAACATTAAACATTCAAGGGAAAGAACAATAGTTCAATCCCTCCCAGAACACAGAACCCAGGAATCTCTAGAGAGTAGCGCAGAATGACAAAGTGCTGGCTTAGAAAGGGGACAAAGGCCACAAGTTTTGCCTGTTACCATTTCTTTGTTACTCCGCCATTCCCATTTTTGAGTCTTTCTGCAGTATTCAGCAACTCTCAACTCTGTCTTTCCAGACATACAGTGGGGACTAGCTGCATGCACCCAGCTCTAGGCTTTTACGAGACTGAATGAAGCCCACTCTCCTGAATGATGGTCCATGCTGACAGGTCTGTTCTCTAGAGATATTAGTCAAAGCTGTGTGACCTTCTAACATTCCTAACAAAGTTAAAAATGGACAATGAAGCCCAGTAGGAAATATCAGTTATGGTTTAAGGAATAAGTATACTTCAGTCTAACCGCTCGAATGATCCTAGCTACCAGACAGTTCTCATATATGGCGCTTTCTTCAGGAACTGACTTGAATACAGTAGCTAAGATTAAGATCCAGACATGCACATAAGACCAAGCTTTTAACTAATACTTTCAAAACTGCTCTACAACACCCATTCATTACATGGCTTTGCAAATCTCTACTGCAATATTAGGCCTCCCAAAATCATAAAATCACCTAAGGAGGGACCTCAGGGATGTCAGTCCAAGACCTACAAACCTGGAACTGCCTGGCCTCATCAAGGCTGAAGGCTGCTCTCTCCAGACCCTGCTCCAGGGTTTGACAACCCTTCTGTGGAAATATTTTTCTATCTAATGGGAATTTCCCTTGAAAAAAATCACTTTCTTTTCTGAAGGAATGAAACTGTAGCACCATAAACTCTTGCTATTATGGCAGAAGGGAACTTCTGAATTAAAAGATGCATCCAAGTCCATCATCAGCTATCTCAAAGCAGATGCAAAACCATCACATCACCTCAGAAAACCAAAGCATTAATATTATCTCAGCACCTGAGATCAGGACATTGGAAACACGCTTCTCCACCTAACTTCAGGAACTCATATCCTGACACCAAAGGTTTCTAATCATCGCATTCAATAAGCAAAACGCCAAACCAGGAATCACAAACACTGCTCTCTCCAGGGCTATCAGAGAAACAGGCATTTTTGGGGGATGAAGTGGATTCGGTGGAGCGCTGCACGGCAGGATTTGCTCACCTCTCGTTTGATGGGCTCTCCCTCGCAATGGATCACGGTGTCCGGAGCTACTATGCAGTAAGGACTCGGATCTGTCTCCACCACTTTGAACTCCACTGCACGCATCCCTCCACGCACCAAGAAAATGTCGCCTGTAAAAATGCCATATTTCAGTGACCTGCTGCAACTGGCATCTGCAAAACGTCAAACTTTGTTCTACCAGCAATCTCAGAAGATAAAAAGTAGGTTACACAAGCATATTCTGCTGGTGTTTTACCACTAGTCTCTGCTTTATATTCAAAAACTGCATACAGCGTGACTACCAGAGCGCTGTGTGGCTCTGTAATGGGTGAAGTTCTCAAATTTCATCCAGAACAAAACAAACAGCAAAGAGGAAAAAAGAATTATCTGCCTTGATACCAAACACTGTTGAAGGCAAGGAATCAAGTCTAGCTTCCATTCATTTTCAATTTAACTGTTTTGCAACTTCTTTTATTTTTTATGGAAAGAAAAACTTCCTAAAAATAGTTCAGGTAGAGCTTAAGAAAACAAAAATTTTCAAGTTGTTTTGCAATTTGATTTTGAGTCATCTATTTGGTCACAGAGTGGCAAGCAGGCAGTCTCAATAAAGGAACTAAGTATATGAGCCAAGGCTAAAGTGCCAACATCTCTATTTTCCCTGTCTCCTTTAATAATTGGCTACTGATTTAAAGGAGAGCTTCCTGCTTCCAGTGGGCAGCAGAGACACAGTAGAACATGAAATCTCAAATGAAAGTCACAAGTGAGACAGGAGAAACCAAAGCCAGGCTGAAATGGTGAGTTGCCATCAATAAAATAAAACTATCTCGTGTGGGTTCCCAGCGCTCTCTGCTAACAGGAGGTAATTGCTGGCTGTCTCCCTTGAGAAAGGCACTCTAACAACTACCTGCCTATGTTTTTGTTACCATTGTACCAAAGATACGACTTCCAGGTGGCTGTTCCAGCCTGCACAAAGCCAGGTAAAGGGAAGTTCAGCCCTGGATGTCCTAGCCTTCTGTCTGGTGCACTCTGCAGCTCCTGGCTATTTTGGACTAAAGCAGCTTGAAAACTTCAACTTCCTTTGTTAGGACCTATTTGTTCCAGTAGAAGCGCTACAAGCACAACTCTAAAAAGCATACCTGGCTTTCCTACACACTCAGTTATTAATTAAATTACATTGAGGAAGTGAATTTACTCAGGGTGCCAGCTGGTATATTTGAACAATTGACTAATACAGAGGCAAACACCCAGATTTTGTTTTGCATTCTGCCTGAGCCTTTTATGACACTCTCCCATCTTATGTTACAAAAACAGTGAAAGGAACAACAACAAAAATCCAGGAGAGTCATCAGACTCCTGTATCAACAGCAGATATCACCATTTTCTCTGACGGCTGGGAGAAATTAAACGAGCACCAGCAGAGTCCTGTTCTACAGACACCAGCGTAATGCTACACAGAGATCTGTGCGTGGCTGTAGAGCTTCTCTTTAACCAGTCTAGGACTAGACCAGAACCACTGTCACAAGGACCTCCAGAGCAGATGCCATTACCTTTCCTGATGGGTCTGTATGCTTCCAAGAAGTACGGTTTGAGGTAGACCTCAAACAGATTTCCTGTAATCCCCTCTACTGTGTCATCAATCGGCAGCACATGGATACGTTTGCCATACTTCACATCTGGGCAAGGCTGGATGCTGCAACAGAAGAAAACTCTAGTTAGCTGCATCACGCTGGTCTTGCACCTCAGCTAGGAAAGGCATGGGATACCTCTTCCCACACCAGTACAAACACCAGTAAGGTTTCTCCAAAGCCTTATTAAGACACTCCCTGCCTGTTTGAGATCCACAGCAATACGCATCCCTGTGGCAGAACAAGTCTTCATGCTCTACATTTCCCTTCATTCCCCTCAGCACTCCCCACAACTGCTGGAGATTCATACTCCTTTTCCTACATCCTGCTCTTCTGCAGCCTCCCTCTCCTTATCAAGATAACATTTACAAGTTGACTAATGCATCCCAAACAGCTTAATGCATCCTGAACAGCTGGGAAAGTCACTAGTGACCTTTTATTTCTACAAGAAGCTGCTGTTGGACCAATTGTCAGAGATAGGGAGCTAGGAGAAATTCTCTTTTTTCTTCATCTCTCTCTTCTCTAATAGTCCCCCTGCTTATGAGCAAAGGCTTTCAGTACCAGTCATTGGTAAGCAGCTTGCAGTTAGATACCTGTCAATCTCACTTTGCAGAGGCTCCCCTTCCTCCTTTTCTATTAAAAACACTTCAGTTATTATATTATAGTGTGGGACAGCAGATTATCGTAGTAATAGCTCAGAGTAGCAAATTGCTGCAAGGAGGCATAAAGCTCAAACCAGCTTTACCAGCTAAAAAAAAGTTTGCAGAGAACTACAACTGTGCGTGCTGCTTTTCATACATTACTTTGTTAGACACTCTTAAGAGAGCTTTTTAGCACATTCTCTCCTGAGAAGTTACAGCAAAAGGGGGTAAAGAAAAAACAGACCATTTCATAAGGAAAACAGCTGAGAATCACAAGCAGAAAGTGATTAAAGCACAAGCCTGTGTTTTGGCAGAAGACAAGCCATGGAAATAAATACAGTAAGTAATTAGATATCAGCAAGGAAAATCTTGAGGGCAAGGAGGTACAAAAGATACCTGACCCTTGTAATACAGTTAAGAAAATTGGTAACACACCTGGAAGGCTCAGAACCACTACAGACACAGTCCCAGCAGAGGAGAACACACTAGAAATGTCACACTATAAATGACTCCCAACAATAACCAGTTCCAATGAGTCCAACAGCAACCAGTTTACATCAGTTTAAAGTAAGAATTTACCTTGATTTTAAACCCACAAACATAGCCAGTCTGTCTCAAAATACTATTCTGTTCCGGCTACACTAGTGGTAGTAGTGTAGCTACTAGTAGTACACTAGCAGCTAGTGGTAGAAATAGTGGTGCAACAGCCTCATTCACCTGCTCTATAAAGCTCACATGAAATGCATTTTGCATTTAAAGATTTTTCTTCACCTCACCCTAGGAATTCTGGGCACCAATTTTCCCAAAACGTGCGGAAGGTTCCAGATTAGAGGTAATACTCAGAGGTAAAGCCTTCTGCAAATCAGAATTTCCATGAGTAAGAAATGCTCACAAGTCAATTGCACCCTGCTTCCTCACAGAACAAAGCCTGTCTCCCATGAAGAACATTCCCGTTGATTTAAGACGTGGATAATTAAACTACTTGATTTAGTGACAGAATTTAGGCTTGTGAAAGTGCTGAAGTGACTTCCAAGAAAAATTAGTACCTTTTTTCAGTATTAATCCAAGGGTGTACACATGCAACACATACAAAAGTAAACTGCATTTAAATCCTTGATGCAAGACACACACAAAAGCCTATCTGGAAGACACAGGAGTATTTCCTGTTTCTGTTACTGAATCGATTCAGACCCTGTGCAAAAATTACTTAGGCAACCCAGGGATAGGCAACAGTTGGCAAATTCATCTTCACCTGATCACATCCCCTAGGCGCACTCTCAGGTTGTTGCGAACAACCCTATTCATGCGAATCTTCTCATCTGAGCAGGTATCATCTGACAGAACAATGCAGACTGCTTCTCTCCTCTTCTTGCCTTTTAGCAGGACAGTGTCTCCTCTGAAAAGCTGCAATTCATCCATTTTTGCCTGTAAACAACAACATTAGCACAAGCTTTTGACAAAGCAAAAAATCAAGTATCTGAGGAGAGCTACTTGACTTTGGAGAATTACATCTTGAAAGTGAAGGATCCTACTGCACTGGACAAGAGAGAGTCCTGAAGGCAGAATAAAGCCTCAAGTTTGACTAAACACTGAAAGCTCAGAATCAGAACATATTTTTTCATGAGTGTTAGAAAACAAATAACTCATCTCCCCCACTTGTAACTGCTGTAGTTTCTTATACAAACACTTAGATTCACGTAGCCAAGTTACGTTCCAAGGTAACGCACAGCAGCAGCAGCTTGCATGTTGGCCACATTTAAGGTTTTGCTTTGACAGCTGACGCACCTGGGACAGCGACACAACACTGTTGTCTTCATTGATGGCTTCATCAACAATTAACCGATTGGGCCTGTTCTTCTGCTTCAGAATGGCAGTCGATAAGTCATCTGCTTTAGAACTGGAGGAGAAAACAGAACTTAGGAGTTAGAGCTATATGGGGAGTCCTAGACACCGCTTCTCCCTCTTCCCTCCTGAGACCCCCTGTTTTGGTCTTCATGTCTTTGTTATCTGGTCTTTTGGAAACTACAGCCATTTGTAAGACAAAGGAGAATGTTCTTCCTGAGCAACAGTCCCAGGAGTTCAAAAGAAAATGTTTTCTGAGAGTAAATACTAGCTACTTTACTAGCCTCAAACAGAAATAGCCATGAAGCTACCCACGAAAAGAAGTGGTCAGTGAGATGTTGCTGACTGTAAGATGCTTTGCCTAAAAGAATTAGCTAGACTCATCTGAAATCACATGTAACCCCTGCCATTGTAACCATAACAAGAGTTTAAGTCTATTTGGTGTCAAATCCCAGATAAGTAGGGGAATTAAAGCACAATGCTGCAGCTCCCCAGACAGGAAGAGTTGTAAGAGTTTAGTCTGTCGAGGTCTATTAGTTAAACCTAGCAATTCAGTAGAAATAGTCAAGTGCTCGTGAAAAACAAGAGGACTGGGGAAGTTTCTGCAAAAACTGCACAGAAGTCACTGTAGCTCTAGCTCAGTAAACCACAGCAGCCAATTCATTTACCTTGATCAAAAGGAAAAAAGCAAAGGGCAAGAAAATGTAGAAGGAAATTAGTTAATTATCTTTCCTAAGTCAAAGGCACCAAAAGACTTATTTGAGAAAAGAAGGAAGAATTTGAACCCATCAATTCCTGAGGAGCTCTTCAAAGTTGCACACTAGCCAGCTGCAAGAGCAAAACAAAACTTTTACTTCGCTTGTTAGATACTGGACTGTTTTCTCAAAGTAGTCCAGAAGTCTAAGGTCACAACAGAAAATGATGCACACACTGGCTTGATTTTGACAAAAACAATGAAAATCTTCCTTTGCCCTAAGGAAGTGGCAAGCGCTGGCAAAAAGTGAAAGCCTTGCAGACAAAGCTGCTGGCTGTGCACTTTGGCTTCATGTAGCTCTTTGAGGGACAAAATAACCAGGAGGGATCAAACCTTGAGGAGAAGAGGTGGAAGAAGCAAGTAGGAACATTCCAACAGTGGAATGAAGCCTGTGGCAGCAGTGGTTAAGTTCACTGTGTCTTTAAAATTACATCATTTCAGCTAGCAGCAAGGGATGACATACACCCAACATGGTGTTACCTGTCTCTCTGACAGCCTCAAGATTGAGCTCTTGCCAAGACAGACTATGTGATACTGATTCCTGTCTTGGACACTTAAAGGGGAACAACAACAAGCAGGCATTTAGGGCAGCCAGATTGCTTCAAAACCTTTTGGAAACCTCACACAAGACCTAGTAACATGGGTAACATGTTGCAAGCAAGAGGCAACATAATTTTAAGGAAACAATCAAGTTACTAAACCTAACTTTCCAGAATTCCCCTCCCTTTTTCCTCTCTGAAAAGGAGGGTGCAACAGGTAACAAATTAATGTGCATCCATTTCAATGGGTATGTGAACCATACAGACCACTATCCATGCACATTCCTTAAACCCAAAAGACACAAGAAAGGACATTGGATGCACCTACAAAGGAGCTTATGAATCCCATCTTCAAGCCAAAGCATTTTGCAGAGCCTCAGAAGGTCAGGAACTCCCCCAAAAAATTAGCAGAGCTATAAGGCATTTTGAACCAATAAATTATCAAGCTTACAGATTTTGTGGGGGGAACGGTAGATAAAAATAAAAAACTACCTGTAAGGTCCTTTTGCAACAGCATTTGCTCCTGGACACTGGGAATTAACTCTATAGCTAGATGGGAACCAAAAGACATCAGAGAGAAACAAAACTCCTATCTTGCCTGTTCAAAGTTAGAATGTCAATCATCCCAGTGCAGGGGCGGTGCATCCAAAAGCCTTTCCATAAGAAACTGCTACCGGACTTTGGCTACACAAACTGCCATTGAGACTGAGTAGCTGCCCCTGAAGATACAAAGATTATCACAGACCCTAAAAACTCGCTGGGGAACCAAGATAAAAATAAACAGAAGGGGAATACGGCACCATGTGAACGGCACCTTGTAGACCAGAATTTTCAAAACCATAAGTGGTATAAAAGTAGAAAAACAGTTCAAATAGCTTTCAAAATACAGCAATATAGCAGAGGTGCATTTGGTTCCACTAAATGTTAGGGAAAAAAATAGTTAACATGGAAGAACTGTGAATCTGCAGAGTTCCTCGAGTAAGAAGTGAAGTCCACATGAATGTTTTCAGTATATTACTGCACTTAAAGCAATTGAAGAACTTGAATGAACTTAAAAAAAATGGAATAAAAGTTTCCAAGGAACAATATATAGGCATCTAAATGAACGGGGTCAACTTCACTTAACTCATCTGAGTTCTGCAGCCAAAGAAACAAAAGTATTAAAAAATTACACGCCAGCTACCTGGGAATGTGATGTTATTTGTCATAAGAGGAGAATAAGGACTTTGATAGACAAGCACTAGCTAGTCTTTCAGGAGCAGTATAAAATATTATCACAATTTGTCCTTATTTACTCTCTCCGCGGGGGGTCCCCTTGCTGCAAGTGACAGGATGGAGCAAAACATATTTGTGCACCTCAGCCACCCTCGCCCAGGCTCCAGCATCTAACCTGAGGGAAGGAGAGGCTGAACTGAAAACACAAACTGCAAAGCCCACGAAGAGTGGATCTCTTTGGCCAACCTTCCTGTGCACGGTGCCAACCTTCAGTGAAGGGCCATAGCAGACAGCTAACCTAGTTATTTCTTAAAGCTCTCCAATGAGTTTTCATCTATTTCTGTCAGAGAGACTCTGGTCTAAATCCTTCACATCATCATCATCATCTCTTCTACCTACTTGAGTGTTTGGTCAGCTCCCTCCCATACTTTACTTTCCCTGTCCCTGCTTTCTTCCACCCATTCAACAAACCAAATACGAAACGCACCTTCAGATTTGGCTAAGGGCTAAAAAGAAATTCACAGCCTGCTTCAAGCCCGCTGCTCAACAGAGGCCAGAAGTGAAGACAAAATCCCCAGAACAATTAAAGGTCAAACTTGCACTTAAGATCCCGCTGTCTTTAAAACTGAAGAGAATGGGAGCTAGCCTTAAAGACCAACAACAATCCCTTCCCAGTTCCCATCCTTAGCCCACTTTTACTTAAGAAAACAGCCCTATAGCCCCTTTGACATTAGGGAGCAGGAGAAAAACAGAATGACTTTTTACAACTTACATCCTGTCATCATTTCCCTGTGTCAGAGAATCCCTGGTTCCATATGTGATAAAGTCCAAAGGCTGGGCTAGACAGTAGGAATGAGTTAGGACATAAAGTACTTTATGATTAGTGTTTTTTCTGTACTACCAGTCTCTCCATAATATCAGGGAATGACATTTTTTCCCCGAGTAGCCTGTGCTAAATATACGGGGGGGGGAGTCATACACACACAACATGATTTCAGCTTTCCTAATGAAAGTGGTCAGATCTTCTGTATGTCAGTGAGACTTCTTAATCAACTTCCTCATGAACTAGCTTCCAAGACAAACCCGTCAACAGTTTCTTATTGACTTAATCCTGAACAACTGTTACAAACAGAACTATTTTTGACAGATGGGTATTTTTAATAATAATAATAATAAAGAAAAAGAAGATAAAGTGTTTTCCTATTAAAGCAAATAAAAGAGAAATCTACCTACCAAAACAGTCCAGGAGAATCTAACAGCAAGTTCATACCTAACGCTCGAGATGCCCAGTTCTCAAACCCTTTTTCAGGCCAGTACATGGGGAGAAAGCACAAACCTCTTCAGAGGGCCATGCTCCACTCGCTCCTGTGCTGTTACACACTGAACTCACGCTCCCTTCAGCAAGATCGCTGCCAACTGCACCGACCCCAAAATCCCAACTATATTTTTTCCCCGTTACAGAGTAACTTTTGTTGACACCTTAGTGATGAGACCATCACTTCCAACGCGAGCTCTGCCACAGACATTAAATTCTTGACACATCTTGTTGGGGATGACTCAATAGGAGTGAACTGGTCTAAATTTCAAGAGTTGCAAAAGGAAAAGAAAAAGTAAACACAGGGCACTATGGAGACTGAGAGCAGGTGCAAGTCCAACGAGTCACTTCAAATACTACTAGATCCAGAAAATTATTTTCAGGTTCGATTTTTACTGCTCTCGAGGGCCAGGGAAGTGGCCTGCGCACACGGGACGGGAGCAGAGAGGCCACTATTGGCCAACTCATGTTTTTGAGACACGTGAAAGACAATCTCCAGCCCTGGAACAGAGAGCAGCGCGAGGCGAGAATGAGGCGAGGAAAACATAGCAGCTTCCTCAGGTGCCGTACAGCACAACATGTCTGCTCCTCTGCACACTGAGTCACCGGCCAGGCCTGCAGGGAGCGAACGGGGACACGTCCCCGCAGCCCCCTGCCCTCCCTGCGGGCCGGGGCCCGGAGACAAAGCGCTGCCCGGGGCCATGGCCTAGCGCCGCCGGGAGGGCACGAGGCCCGGCGGGCGCCCCGGGGCCCGGCCAGGCCTCACCCTCCCCCCCGCCATGACTCGACACTCGGCGGGGAGGCCCCGGCACGGAGGTCCCCACGGGGAGCGGTCCATCCCCCGCCGCGGCGCGGTCCCGCCTCCCCGGGCCCTGCATGACACAGCGGGATCGGCGCGGCGAGCGGGCCCGACGCGGCGCGGCGCTCAGGGGATAGAGGGAGGCCCGGGCCCGAGCCCGGGCCCGGCACCGCCACCGCGGCCCAAGCCTAGGCCCAGGCCGCGGCCTGCAGGGCGGCGAGCGGCCGGGCAGGCCGCACTTACTCGGATGCCAAGGCCATGGCGCGAGGAGCGAGAAGAGGCGGGCGACGGCGGCTTCTCAGGACGGGCGGCGGCGACAACGGCGAGAACTTCGCAGAGACTGGGACCTCAGCGCCGACTCATCGGAAGGGAGGGGAGGGGGGCGGGGGGGAGAAAGCTCCGCCTGGCGCGCAGGCAAGCAAGCCTAGCAACAGCATGCGATGACCAATGGGAAAATCCACCCAGCAGGCGGCTCAGCCAATCGGGAGGCAAAAGCGGAGGAGAAAGCGAGGTGGGGGGAAGCGCTTTTCCTCCGCCCCGCCCCTCTTCTTTTGCCCACCCAATCGTCACGAGCCAAGCGCAAAGCCCAGGAGCCAATCACAGCGCCTCCTCCGTGTGGTGGTTCTAACTGGCAACACGGCACCGGCAGCCAATGGCAAAAATCGACCAATGGGAAAATTGAGCGAATGGCCCGCCCTGCGAACCGTCTAAGGTCGCCTACCCATTGGCCTATGCCTGATGAAAGGGAAACGAGTAGCGCAGTCAATGGGAAGGCGGAAGGGCGACTGATTGACGGCTCAGGGGGCTCCACCAGTGTGTTGAGCGCAGCAGGGCTCAGCCGCGTGGCCAAGGCTGGGGCGAGACAGGCTGTATCAGCTCGGGGAACACGAACAGGGAATGTGCTCCGAGCAAGCCCGGGGGAAACTGGGAAGTGCCGTGGGGGGCTCTGGCGCAGCTTTCCAGCCCCTTTGGACACTCCTTTTCCCACAGCTCCCAGCCCGTACTGACTCCTTCTGGTGACATCAGAGTGGGAAAAGAGATGCAATCAACAGCTGCTCTCCAGCAGCCTATGCTGATGGTCACTCCCTTGTTTTCTTCTTGATGCGAGGTTCTGTTCCACAGGGCCAACTCGTACTTAATACCTGTGCCCTCCCTCCTACCCTTCCTTTTAAAGTGGGGGGAAGGATGTAGAGCTGGACTGGAGAAAAGCAAGTGTGAGAGGCAGCCCTGCCCCAAGGCTCCAGGTGTCAGGCTCTGAGCCTGGCCACCCCAACCCAACTCAGGCCACACTTACAGGTGACATGCACAGCACCTGGGCCATATGTGCAGGGCCTTGACACGCTTCCCTTCCGAGTCCTGTTCCCAGGGCGCTTCCTCTGGGGCTGCAGGCCCTATTGAGCCTACAGCTTGGCCCGTCCAGGCTCTCGCAGGTTTCTCAATCCCCCCTCTAGCACATGACTTTGTACCTCAGTTATCAGGATATTTCCCTTAAGGAAATGTAGGCCAAAACACACTTTTCTTGAGAGTGACCTCTCCAAGTCTTTTTCCAAGTTATTCCTAGTTCACTCTTCTCTTGCTGTTCTCACCCCTGCAGTTCTCAGTCACTTGTTCCTTCTTGTGGGAGACATAGCCTGCCAAAGACTTGGCTGATGGGAGTTGAGGGACTTTCCTGTCCCCAGACGAGCTGCAGCAGATGCTGGGCAGGAGCAGGAGCCCCTTCACCGTAGCCCACTGCCACAGTGGGGGCTAAGAGCTGTGCAGTGGACACGGCTCCTCCAGGAGGGATCCCGATCCTGCTGCCTCCATTGGCTTGCGCAGCGTGTTAGCGGAGCGGGACCTCAGCACTCTGAGCTTCAGCCAAAACCATTCCCGGGCTCCAACTGGCAGCGACCACGTAAAACGCCAAAGTATAAAGCACAGGTAGGAGCGACGCTCGGACAACTCTCTGTTTCATCCATGTCACAGCTCCCTGGAGCAGGGAATGCAGAGCTGGCCCCTGTTGATAGAGCTGCATAGCCTGTGGTGACTTCAGAAGGGCAAGGATATTTCTTTTGGAGGCGCTGGGACCACGGGCTCCCTGCTCAACCCACAGGCTCACAGCAGCTCCAGGCAGAGTCGAGGCCACTGTCCCCCCTGCAATGCTTTGTTGTGAATCACTCCAGGAGAAAGGTCATAGAAAAACTTATAAATTAGATCTGAGGCTTTTATTAGTAACTTTTAAAGCAACTTTCTTCTGTTTCAGTCCTTTGGGAACTGAACTTAATCCAAGAGGAATTTGGAGTCTTGGAGAAGCCATTAAGGCTTCATGTCATCCTGGTGCAGGCAGGGAGGTTTCAGCAGGTATGTGGTGCTGGGTTAGCTGTTTGTGGTCTGGAGATAATCCTGTATGTCTCTAGCAAGAGATTCATTCTGCGGGAAGGTTGCCTGCTTCAGACACAAAGGGTAGGGCCTGAAAGAAAAAAGGGTATTGCAGCAGTAAGGACTATTCCTTTGCCAGACTCTTACAGTTCATTCCTTTTTCATTGCACAGTCCTCAGCTCTGCCCCCAGCCTTTGCTCTCCCATTTGCTATTGCAGAGTCAGGTTGACTCTCTGACAGGTCTCGTGTGCCCCAGCGAGTCCTGCAGAGCCACAGCCTGGGTAAGCACCGAATATCAGAGCAGAAACGGCGGGAGGGGAAGCTCCTTTGACAGAGCTGTGCTGCAGCTCCAGGCTGGCAGGAGCTGCGCTAGCTAAACCATCTGAACACAGTTCAGGGTTTGCTTTGCCAGCAGGTCTGCACCTCAAAGCAAGGCCCTGGCTGGGTGTGGGGGGAAAAGCCTCAGACATGACTGCGATGGGCGTTCGGAGAGCAGTCCTGACTGCAATGATCCCACCAAACCCCATAGACCCACAGAGTGTCCATGCTACTGTAGCATCCACCAGCTACAGCTTCACCCCGGAAAGCAGCTCCAGCCATTTCTTAACCCTCCTCAAATGCAGCTGCCCATTCTGCTCCCTTCTCTCCCAACATGCCGCAGCCTCCAGGCTGCCAGGCAAGGACATGTAGCTTCCTAGGATGATGCAAGATACCAGCTATCCACCTCCTGCTGTAGTCTTTGTCATTTGAATGTAAGGTCTAAAACATGAGACCTTCCTACTGAAAATATCAAAGCAGCCCTGGAGAGAGAAAACAAACAAACAAACAAAACCCAACTTGTGGCTGTCCTCTCTGTTCCTCAAAAATGAGCTTCTCACCTGGTAAGATCTGCAGGCCGTACTGGAAATCCAGCAAGGTTTCCCTATGCTTCCTCAGCTCCAGGAATTGGGTACCTCGCCCAATGAGGGACAGCAACCCAATCTTCTGGAGCAGCTTCACTTCTGGTAGGAGACTCCCTAGCATGGAAAAACAAAGACCCACACCCCTGGAGATGGCATCCTCTGACAGTCCCTCACCCACACAGCAAGGCGAAGGCAGGTTAGCAGTCAAGACAAGCCAAACATTTGCCTGGCCTGGTTCATCTTCCAACTGCCCTGCTCCTCCATGACCAGCCAGTGCCCAAGCTCAGCCTCTTTGCTGGTTGCCAGGCACATCCCAAAATGATGGCAATAACATTGCGAGAGACTGTCAAGGAACAAGGGACCTTCTGGGAGAGGACAGGCCGGGAGGTGGTAGAGGGTGAGAACAAAGAGCAGCATCAGCCTGGCCTTGGCTTGGCTGCCCATCTGCAGTGGGGAGGGAAAGGCCAAGCCGTGCTTGTCCTAAGAGACCGGTGCTCATGGCATCCACAGCACCTCCAAGGCAAGAAATACATTTGCCAAGAAAGACCAGGAGGGGTGGAGAGAAATCCTTAAAACACCAGGAGCAGCACGACTGGCTTAAATCTATTCCCTGGATCCTGGATTCAGGGAGCTTCCCCGTTCACAGCCCACTTAGCTGTCACCCAGCACATGGGGACAAGGCAGGGCTAAGGACAACCCTGTTCTGACCAAACCAGTGGGTCTCTTCAGAGGCTCCAGTGAGGCATGGAGCTCAGCACACTGTGACAGGCACCTTCTGGGAGAGGTGATGCTGGGCCTGGAGCCTTGCTCCTGTTGCCACCAATGCCAAAACCCCAGGATCCAGACAGAGCCAGGCCCTGTCCATACCTGCTGTTTCAACACCAGGCTGATAAAGCTGGACTCGTAAGAGATCATCAAGGCACCTGAGGGAGGGAGGACAGAGGAACTTCAGTGCTGTCTGCTGCAAGCAGTCACACCAGCCACCACGCCAAGCTAGCCTCTGTCATCCACTGGTGCCCCAGCACCCAGATCTTCATGACCTGCTGAACTGCGTTACAGCCTCCTTGGTCTCGCCCAGCTTGGCCCAGGCCCAGCCCTGGTGCAGATAGGCAGCTGTTCTCCACATAAGGCAAGACAGACTCTCCCTCTTCTGGGACGGGGCCACCAGCCAGCTGTGTCTCTGGAGATGGGCACTCCGGCTGCTCTGGCCTCTCCTCGACTCGCAGTGTCTGTGGGATGAGGTCGGCTGTGCGGCTCACGACCTCCTCGCACACGGTTATGGCATCCTGAGGCCTCCCTACCTGCTGCAGGGCAGATGTGGCTTCCAGGAACACCTCTGGCAGCCTGGGCAGAGTGATCCTCCATCCAGGGGGACCTGGTGTGGAAAAGTGCTCAGACACTGCACTGCACAACTCCCAGTGCAGCAGTGCAGCCCCACGCTTGCTGGGAACACACAGCTGGCACTCAGCAAAGCTCAGACCCACTCCCCTAGAAACTGGAGCCTGCTGGAGGCAGAAGCTGTGGAGCAGCAAAGGCTCAGCAGAGCCAGGGAGGCAAAGCCCTAGTCCTGAAGTGAAGGACATCCAAAACTGGGCCAACAGCTACTTTGGAAGATAATGGGAAACTGTTTCTCCAGTAGTGCCAACTCCAAGGCAGATGCATCACAGGTCAGAGGTGCCAGCTCACAGCTCTCACTGCCCCTGTGCAGCTCCCAACTTGCTTCCTTCATGTCTCAAGCTACACAGTGAAACTGGGAGTTTCAGTTATGAAGCCTGGTACCAGTCCTTCAAGTGGGGATCCAAACCTTATCTCCCAAGGCACCAGGCCAGCTCTTCAAGACACCCACCTGCTGCTGCAGTCCATCCTGAAGCAGAGACAGAAAATCCAGGTAATGTTTGACAGCATCAGCCACCCTGCAACAGGGACAGGACACATGGAAGGAGCAGGAGACCCCACAAAGTGCCAGCAGCCAAGTGTAACCTGAATCACCATCCTGAAGGCCCTCCCCACCCTGCACTTGCTCTGTCTGTGCTGACCATGACTAACAACAGACCTGTAACAGCAACACTCAACTGGAGCACAAAGAAAAGTACAGTTCACAAAGGAGCAGCTTGTTGCAAGAAGAGAAGAGGCAGCTCCGTTACCTCCTGCCCTCGAGACACCTCTGTGCCAACAGGTACTTCACTTCAGACAAGTGTCAGTGGTGGAGGAGAGAAGCCAGAGCTGGCGTGTGGACAAGGTGCTCCATTCGGATTAGACAATGGGGAGCAGGGGAAGCAGCTGCTGGAGTGTTTCTTTCCAGAGCCTGCAAAACAGGAACAGAGACGGTGGTAGATACAGATCTCACTTACTAGGGCACAGCCACCTCCAGGAAGAGCAACCAAGATCACAGAGACAGGCAGACTTTTGCTCTCCACGTAGCATCAGGAAATCTCCGAGGCCATCCCAAGCACACACAACCTCAGGCTTTCAGTTCCAGGTGCTCTGCGCTGCCTGGAACAGCATCTCTCCTCACAGCCACAGACCTAGTTAGATCAGCTCTTGTGCTGTTAGCAGCGACAGAGATCCCTTCTGGCTGTGTTTGTATTAGGGAATTTCAAAAGGCAGATGATCTAACTTGGTGTTTACTGTTCCTGCTGTAGGGATTAAAGAGTTAATATAGAGTGCACTAATAAGCTAGTCAATACTTAGTCTCAAAGTGCAGGAATTCTTGATAAATGGCAGGACAGGTGGCTCTGCATGGAGGGGTTGCCTATCTTCAAGGACTCCTGATATATGGCAAGACGGGATGGTCTGCATGGAGGGGTTGCTTATCCAGAGGTGTCCCAGTCGGCAATAAAATATAGATAACATTGACATGAAAGCAGAACAGGAGAACGGGAGGGGGAACATTTTTAGGGTAAGAACGGTATAAAAGAGGGACGACCAAAGTGGTCGGGGTCCGTGGTGTGACCCCTGCGTGGGAAAGCCCGGACCCCAGCTAGCTGGTAATACTTATTATCTTTCTCCTATTATTAAAAAGCACAATATATCGATGGTGTTTGCCTCTTTCTCCGTCGATTCGAAAACTGGACCTAACATTTGGGGGCTCGTCCGGGATTTGAATACGAGAAAGAAGAAAAAATAGAGAAAGATAATAGGTCAGGGGAGACCTGTGGTGGTGAGCTGACGGTAATCCAGGTGGACGCACCAAAGGATTGTCGGCTGGAGCCCGAGGGAGACGTCCCTCGGACTCCCAGAAAAAGAAAGGGTGGTTGGTTGGGAATACCGTTTCTCCTTGACGAGGGGAGACCGGTTCGGTAAGGGCGAATTCCGTTAATAATCGCCCTTACTGGTTTACTGGCAATTGTATTAATTTTGGTTTTAAGTGACGAGCTTGATACAATGGGACAAGGGAAATCCACCCTTTGTCATTTATGTTAAATCATTTTGGATATGTTAAGCATCGGACACATGATTTATCTGTAGAGGTGTATAAAAACTGATGGGAGATATTTTTGTAAAAGTGAGTGGCCAAGTTTTGACGTAGGCTGGCTGAGAGAGGGAAGGTTAGATTTAAAATTGGTAAGGAAAGTAAAAGAGGTAATAATGAGATCTGGGTCGGAAGGGCACCCAGATCAATTTCCATATATAATCACATGGGAGGACTTGGTTCTGTATCCACCCCCATGGCTGAAACCTCTTTTGGGGGAGGGTAGAAAGAATGAAAAGGTTGATATTTACTTAATGAAAAAGGAAGGGAAAAAGGTGGTATTATCAGATTCGACTTTATATCCAGAAATATTGGATGAAGAAAGCGGGCATAATTCCCCCCCTTACGCACCTCCGCCTGAGGCACGAAGGGAGGTGAGTAGTAGTGATCAAAGGAGGGAGGGAGGGGAAGACAGGGGCCCAGCGTTTGGGACTCGATCTTACCAAAGGGGAGACGAGGGAGGTGTGTCGAGCACCTCTCAAGCTTTCTCAGTTAGAGCAATTGGAATAACAGGGCCTCAGGGACAGCGTACGTATCAATACTGGCCATTCTCTTCTAGTGACTTGTATAATTGGAAAAGTCAAAACCCCTCTTTTTCCGAGAAGCCGGGAGCGTTGATTGATTTATTAGAATCCATCTTGTTTACACATAACCCTACCTGGGATGACTGTCAGCAGCTTTTAAAAGTGCTATTTACGACCGAAGAGCGAGAGGATCCTGACCGAGGCACAAAAGTTGGTGCTAGGAGAGGACGGGAGACCCACCGGGCAGCAGAACCTTATCGATGAAGGATTCCCATTGGTAAGACCACCATGGGATTTTGAACAACCTGAAGGTAGGGAGCGTCTCCGAACATACCGGCAAACGCTGATGGCAGGGTTGCGGGCGGCGGCGCGTGACTTAACTAAAGTAAATGCTGTCAGGCAGGAAGCCGAAGAAAGCCCTGCCGCTTTCTTAGAGAGAATATTAGAGGCGTTTAGACAATTCACTCCTTTAGATCCTATGAAGGAAGAGAATCGGGCAGCTGTCATCTTGGCATTTGTAAATCAAGCTGCACCAGATATAAGAAGGAAATTACAAAATATTGATATATTGGGGGAACAAACTTTACAGGATCTTTTAAAGGTAGCAGAAAAGGTGTATAACAACAGGGAGACTCCAGAAGAAAAACAGGAAAGAGTGAGAAGGGAAGATCGGGAATATCAGGCGAAAGAAAATCGGAGAAATCAAAGGGAGATGGCTAGGATATTTTTTGAAGCAGGAGAAAAATCAGGGAGGCGAAGAAGGGGACCACCACCCCCCAGAGGAGTTGGGGCATGGTTAGGAAGGGATCAATGTGCAATTTGCAAAAAGAAAGGACATTGGAAAAATGAGTGTCCGGAAAAGAGAGAAAGGGGGCCACCGAGAGTACTGGTGGCGAAAGAAGATAGCGACTGAAGGGGCCGGGACTCGGAACCCTTCCCCGAGTCTTAGATAGAATTAGGAATGGAAGGGAAACGTGTAAAATTTCTGGTAGACACAGGGGCTGAATACTCAGTAATAAATAAAGCAGCGGGGAAACTATCAACAAGGAAAACTCGAGTACAAGGGGTAAATGGGAGTAAGGGGTATCGGTGGACATCAGAAAGGAAAGTAGATGTAGCTAATAGACAAATCACGCACTCTTTCTTGTATATACCGGAGAGTCTGGTACCCTTAATGGGCCAGGATCTCTTAACTAAATTAGGGGTAAGGATATATTTTGAGGATGATGGAATAAAAATCAATGACCGGGAAGGACGACCGATACAGGTCCTGACCGCTAGATTAGAGGACGAATATAGACTGTATAAAGAGAGGAAGGAAGAAATTGGACCAGAAACTCAAAAATGGATGAGGGAAATCCCAGAAGTATGGGCAGAGAATTCGGGAGTAGGAAGAGTTAAAAGTAAAATTCCTCTGGTCGTGGAATTGAAACCAGGAGCTCACCCGATTAGGGTTAAACAGTACCCAATGACCCCTGAAGCTCGACAAGGGATAGCGAAGCATATTAAAAAGCTACTGAAAGCTGGCATTCTGTGTAAATGCAAATCTCCGTGGAATACTCCTCTGCTGCCAGTAAAGAAGCCCGGAGGAGATTTCAGGCCAGTTCAAGATTTGAGAGAAGTTAACAAAAGAGTGGAGGATGTGCATCCTACGGTCCCGAATCCATACACTCTGTTAAGTACGATGCCACCAGATATGGGATGGTATACGGTTTTAGACTTAAAGGATGCATTTTTTTACCATCCCCCTGACGGAACAGAGTTAGGAAATGTTTGCTTTTGAATGGGAAGATCCCGAGAGCGGATACAAGGGTCAGTTAACTAGGACCCGATTACCACAAGGGTACAAAAATTCACTGACTTTATTTAATGAAATACTGCAGGAAGATCTGAGTGAATTCAGGAGACAGAATCCTAGTGTGAAATTGCTTCAGTATGTGGATGATCTGCTGCTAGCGGCAAGAACGAAAGAGGAGTGCGAGGAAGGTACGAGGAAGTTGTTGCAAGAATTAAATAAACTAGGATACCGAGTAAGTGCTAAGAAAGCTCAGCTATGTAATCCGGAAGTAACATATCTGGGATATAAGATACGAGATGGTAGGAGATGGCTAACTGATGCCATGAAAGAGACTGTTCTTCGGATTCAGGAACCCAGATCTCCAAGAGAGGTTCGAGGATTTTTGGAGACGGTGGGATACTGCCGTTTGTGGATACCTGGGTTTGCAGAAAAAGCGAAACCTCTGTATGAGGCGAGTCGAGAGAAGCGGACTGGCAGTGGACAGAAGCTATGAGAAAATCTTTTGAGGAACTGAGATTAACCCTGCTAGAGGCCCCTGCACTTGCACTCCCGGACCCAGATATGTGAGCGAAAATGCGGGAGTTGCCAAGGGAGTGTTAACGCAGAATCAAGGCCCTTGGAAAAGGATAGTGGCGTCCAGTTGCCGCAGGGTGGCCCTCATGTCTTAGAATTATTGCAGCCGTGACGTTAATGGTTAAGGATGCAGACAAACTCACGTTTGGGCAAAAGCTGTATGTAACGGCTCCTCATTACGCAGAGGCATTACTCAAACAGCCGCCTGAAAGATGGATAACAAATGCTAGGCTGACTCATTATCAAGCCTTGCTTTTAAACCCAGGAAGAATTATGTATACATCCCCAATGACTTTGAATCCAGCCACCCTCCTACCTAACCCAGAGTATGAAACACCTATGCATAATTGTCAGGAGGTGTTAGCTGAGACTACAACAGTGCGGGAAGATTTGAAGGATGAGCCGATGCAAGGAGGAAAAGTGTGGTTTACAGATGGAAGTAGCTTGGTCGAGCAAGGAAAAAGAAGGGCGGGAGCTGCAGTGGTAAATCAGAACAGAGAAATAGTTTGGAGCCAGCGTTTACCAGACGGCACTTCGGCTCAAAGAGCAGAACTGAAGAACAAAGTGCTGGAGAAGGATATTACAATACAGGAGGAAGAATGTTAATTCCCAAGCAGATGGGACAGAGGATGGCGCAGCAGTTGCATAGTACCACACACTTGGGGGAAAGAAAAATGGGACTGTTAATAGAAAAGTTCGGGTTGAGATTCCAAGATCAGAAGAAACTATTAAGAGAGATAATAGAAGGATGTCAAGTGTGTCAGGAAATGAAGCCATCAAGGGTCAGAAAGGTACATGAAAGTATAAGGGAAAGAGGTGGTGAACCTGGAAGGCATTGGGAAGTAGATTTTACGGAAATAAAACCAGGTAAATATGGGTATAGATATTTATTGGTATTAGTAGACACATTCTCGGGGTGGGTGGAGGCCTTCCCCACTAAGCGAGAAACAGCCCAGGTGGTAGCGGTCCCATATATGCAAACGGGACATTCTGTGGGACAAATGGGACAGTCGATGGGTTACAACAACGATTCCCTGCGTGCGGGATTATCCTTAGGAGCATATGGGGGGGGATCCATCAGGACAGGTACATAAGAGTACAGATTTACTATGGAATAATGATACCGTTAAGGCCTTGCCAGATGGAGTGTTTTTAATTTGTGGGGATAGAGCGTGGCAGGGAATACCTAAGAATGCCTATGGGGGACCGTGTTATCTAGGGCAACTGGCAATGATAGCCCCGTTGTTAACTATGAAGCAGGAACAAAGAAGGCAAAAGCGTTCCCTTGGTTTAACACCGGAATGTAATGATAATGTACAATTAATATCTGTAACTGCGCGGGTCGCCTTAGCTATCTTTGTACCAGGAGCTGCAGCAGGAAATGCATTAAGGGAACTTTCGAAGTTAGCCTGTTGGAGTGAGAAGCAAGCAAATGTGACAACCGAGGTATTGGAACAACACCTGCTCAACCAGAACAGCCTGCGACATGCATTACTACAGGACAGAGCGGCTATAGACTTCTTGCTCCTCGCGCATGGACATGGATGTGAAGAGTTTGAAGGACTATGTTGTTTTAACCTGTCTGACCATAGCCAATCGATTCACCAACAATTGCGCTGGCTCAAGGAACACACTCAGAAGATAACACGGGAAGAAGGACTGATAGACGAATGGCTAAAGTCGTTGTTTGGGGAACTACCTGGATGGATATCAGGACTGATAAAAGAAGGATTGCGCATATTTGTAATTCTGTTATTACTGTTACTGTGTATCTGTATAATGTGGAAATGTGTAATGGGGGTAATGGAAAAAGCTACAAATCGAGTTAATTCTATGCATATAATGTTCATGCGACAAACTCAGAAGAATCGAGAAAGGATTCTCTGATATGAACAAAAGAAAAAGGGGGGAATGTAGGGATTAAAGAGTTAATATAGAGTGCACTAATAAGCTAGTCAATACTTAGTCTCAAAGTGCAGGAATTCTTGATAAATGGCAGGACAGGTGGCTCTGCATGGAGGGGTTGCCTATCTGCAAGGACTCCTGATATATGGCAAGACGGGATGGTCTGCATGGAGGGGTTGCTTATCCAGAGGTGTCCCAGTCGGCAATAAAATATAGATAACATTGACATGAAAGCAGAACAGGAGAACGGGAGGGGGAACATTTTTGGGGTAAGAACGGTATAAAAGAGGGACGACCAAAGTGGTCGGGGTCCGTGGTGTGACCCCTGCGTGGGAAAGCCCGGACCCCAGCTAGCTGGTAATACTTATTATCTTTCTCCTATTATTAAAAAGCACAATATATCGATGGTGTTTGCCTCTTTCTCCGTCGATTCGAAAACCAGACCTAACACTGCCAGGCGGAGCAAGGCTGCCACAGCGAACACACACCCTCTTACAGAGGCAACGTCTTTTAAAGGCCCCTTTACTAAACACTTTAAGAGACTGATGTTCCCCAACACCGAAGCGTACGCTCGCAAGCCATCAAGAACATGAACTCCAATCCAGAAATGTTGCCTCAGCAAACAGCCAGGTGCTACGCAGGGGGTCCTGACCAAGCTCAAAAATGACCCTGAGGCCACACCTCTGCAAAAATGGGGACAGCAGACAAACCTCACAGAGCACAGCCAGGGCCTGCAGCTCCGCATCCACCTCCCCCAGCTCGTGGTACACCGCTGTGGCATGGGACAGGGCAGGAAGGCACTGGAAGTCCACCTGGAGGGCCCGCTTGAGGTGCTGAAGGGCTGTCTGAGGCTTGCCCTAGGAAAATGGCAAGGAGTGCACATAGCACATCCGGGCCATTACTCAGCAGGATGCTCTGGGATATTAATTTATGAATATTTATTGTAAACGCTATTTGCTTCTCTTTCAATCCGTATTTCAAGCTTCCATTTGAAAACACCCTCACATGCCTAAATCACGTCTACATTCACATGTGTTGCCTCCTCGCTGAAAGTGTTATTGCCACCATAGAGGGGACCTTTTGAGAGGTCTGTGCATGAGAAACTCCAAATTTCCCTACCCAAAGGAAGCCCCAGGGCCAGTCTGAACACAGTGAGGCAGCATTGGCTGCCCCAGGAGCTACAGGTGCAGCAAGACAGCAAGCAAGAAAAAATGTGTGACAGACAGAACACAACAACCGGAGATGAGATCAAGCACCTGCTGCCCCACCGGGCCACGTGGCTGCACAAAAGCTCTGCTTGGCTCCCATAGCACTATAATCCAGCAGGAGCTGCATGTCTGCAACCAGGCAGGCACCAGAAGACAGACGGAAGAAAGAAAAATCCTCAGAAACCCCTCATCAGCCTTCTAGTTTTAGCAGGATCCGTGCTGAACCCAGTCACCTACCTAAAGCCAAGGAGAGGTAGAAGAAGCCCTGTGGCAAAGCAGAGGCTCAGCTAGGGAAAAAGCAGAGGAACTCTTTGGAGATGCGAGGCTGAGGCTCGCACACCCAAAGGCTCAGCCTGGCCGTTTCCCAAGGGAATCCCAAGGTTGGGAAGAACAACCAGGATAACAGCAGGGGGAGGGGGCCCTGGGGCAGGAGAAAGGGACAGGTCCCCTCCACACAAACAGCCGCCGTGCAGAGAATCTCCTTCAAGTCTTGGGCGCTCTGAACTAGGGACACGGAAGCCCCCTCGGCAGGTATTTTCCATGCTCCGAGCAGGGAGAGGAGTTGGGTCTTCCCTTTGCTGCAGGGAGCTCTCCCTGGGTCCTGCAAACACAGAGAGAGAGGGGAGAACATCAGTGCTGGGACAGAGGGAAGCACAGGGGCAGGGAAGCTCTTTGCCAGCATGCTAGGGAGTTATGTCCTACCACCCCCCCCCTCATCCTAACTATGACCTGCTTGGGGGAATAATTCCTTCCTCTTGCTGGGCAGCATCTCCCACCTGAGAGCGAGGGGCCCCTTTGGGACCTCTGGCAGAGCAGCCCCCATGGAAGCTGGTCCTGCTGATGAGCAGCAAAGGTTGCTCTAAGACATGCCATTCAGAGCTTGCTCCCTGCAGAGGCTGCGGCTCTGCTTGCAGCCCCCTTCCAGCTGAGTCACCCGCCTCGCTGGCGCCTGGTGGCCAATGGCCCCGGCAGGCAGGAGCTATTCTGGGACCCGCTAGGCTAAGCAGGGCTGCCAGGGCAGGATTACTCATGCTGAATGAGAAGCACCGAGGGGTTCAAGTCTCCAAATGCCACAGCAGCATTTTGGAGGTTTTATGACAAACATGGTATTTCTGCCAGCTCTGTGTCCTTTACCAAACCTGCAGGTGGTTATTTTGGTCTGCACAGATGTAGCTGGGATGCACATTGAGACTGCTTGGAAGCTCCCAGGGATAAGAGTAAAGCTAAAATAGAAGCCCCTCAGCCACGGGCCAGATAGGTCTCCTGACATGAACAAGCAATTCAGACACTGTCCCAGAGGCAGAAGGCACAAGACACCCAGACAATTTGGCTCAGTGCTAAACTTTAAGCGGATTGCTTAAAAAGCATCAAGCACCAGCTATGGAACAGATCAAGCTGCAAAATCAGCAGGAGAGGAGGAAGAGATGACTTCAGGATCCCCCCAAGGCGAAGGAAAGACACATCCTGCAGCTGCCTGGTCACCTCAGCACTGCTCAGGTGTCAGAAGAGGCCGGTGACACTTCCCAGGTGGTTGGTCGCCAGCCACCACGCTCCTTGCAGGGCACCCAGCCGGTGCAAAGGCGCCTGCAGCTCTTCAACAATCACCACCTGCAGCACCTTCTGCCACAGCTTCTCAGTGCTGAGATCCTGCCCAGCGGCCCTGCAGGCCTCCAGGACTGTAAAAGAAACAACCGTGAGGCAATAGGTCTGTGCCTTGGAACAGACATCCTCCCAAGAGTGGGAGGAAGCCTCAAGCAAACAGAGGCTCTTCCTAGCAAGAGATGGGAAAGGGTTTCAGAGCTTGCCTGGTCTCAACTGGCTACAGGAGCTCCCACAGTTAGTCCATTAACCCACACCAGGCGGCACTGCTCACTGCCATCACTGACACCGTCCTAAGGCCACTAGCCCAAGAGTGAGCAAGCAAGCACTAACACTGCAGGCCTGACTCACAGCCCATTTCAGCAAGTTTCTTTTGAACCCAGCACACCATAATTAACAAAAACTTTGTTAGAAGCTTGGCATTTTATGCTTCGAAAACTCATTTCTGTCATTTAAAACCTTTGGCTCATCCCCATGGGCTGCAGCATGCACATATCATCCATATCCTCAGACTGCTCCATGCTCCTGCCATTCCCTACAGAGCCAGCCTTCGTTTTACACAGTCTCCCCTTCCCCTGGCCAGTCACTTGACATATTCAAAGCAGAGAGAATGTCCTCATCTCTGAGCAGCCCCTGTTGTATTTCTTCTGCTTCACCATTAATGGCACAGTCAGATCATAGAATCATAGAATCATAGAATGCTTAGGGTTGGAAGGGACCTCTAGAGATCATCTAGTCCAACCCCCCTGCATACGCAGGGACACCTAGAGCACGTGGCACAGGACTGCATCCAAGCGGGTTTTGAAGATCTCCAGAGAAGGAGACTCCACAACCTCTCTGGGCAGCCTGTTCCAGTGCTCTGTCACCCTCACTGTTAAGAATTTTTTCCTTAAGTTCCTATGGAATTTTTGGTGTTTCAGTTTCCGGCCATTTCCTCTAGTCCTATCAGTGGACACCAATGAAAAGAGACCATCACCGTCCTCTGCACTCCCTCCCTTGAGGTATTTATATACACTGATTAGATCCCCTCTCAGCCTTCTCTTCTCCAGGCTGAACAGGCCCAGCTCCCTCAGCCTCTCCTCATAGGGCAGATGTTCCAGGCCCCTGATCATCCTCGTAGCCCTGCGCTGGACTCTCTCCAGCAGCTCCACATCCCTCTTGTACTGTGGGGCCCAGAACTGGACACAGTACTCCAGATGCGGCCTCACCGGGGCTGAGTAGAGGGGCAGGATCACCTCCCTCGACCTGCTGGAGACGCTCTTCTTAATGCAGCCCAGGATTCCATTGGCCTTCTTGGCCACGAGGGCACACTGCTGCCTCATGGTCAACTTGTCGTCCACCATGACACCCGGGTCTTTCTCCGCAGAGCTGCTCTCCAGAAGGTCGGTCCCCAGCCTGTACTGGTGTCTGGGGTTATTCCTCCCCAGGTGCAGAACCTTGCACTTGGCCTTGTTGAATTGCATGAGGTTTTTCACCGCCCAGTTGTCCAGTCTGTCCAGGTCCCTCTGGATGGCAGCGCAGCCCTCTGGGGTATCAGCTACTCCTCCCAGTTTCGTGTCATCAGCAAACTTGCTGAGGGAGCACTCTGTGCCTTCATCCAGGTCATTGATGAATAAATTGAACAGGGCTGGACCGAGGACTGACCCCTGGGGGACCCCGCTAGCTACAGGCCTCCAACTAGACTCTGCACCGCTGATCACCACTCTCTGGGCCCTGCCATCCAGCCAGTTCCTAATCCACCTCACTGTGCACTCATCTATCCCACACTTCCGGAGCTTGCCCAGGAGGATGTTGTGAGGGACGGTGTCAAAAGCCTTGGTGAAGTCGAGATAGACGACATCCACCGCTCTCCCCTCGTCTATCCAGCCGGTCATTTCATCATAGAAGGCTATCAGGTTAGTCAGGCAAGATTTCCCCTTGGCGAATCCATGCTGACTACTCTTGAGCACCTTCTTGTCCTCCATGTGCTTGGAGACAATGGCCAGTATGAGCCGTTCCATCACTTTTCTGGGGACGGAGGTGAGGCTCACTGGCCTGTAGTTGCCTGGGTCCTCCTTCTTGCCTTTTTTGAAGACTAGCGTGACATTGGCCTTCTTCCAGTATTCAGTCACCTCCCCTGTTCTCCAGGATCTTTCAAAGATGATGGAGAGCGGCTTAGCTATGGCATCTGCCAGCTCACGCAGCACTCTGGGGTGCATCCCATCAGGGCCCATGGATTTGTGGGTATCGAGGTTCCTTAGGTGCTCTCTGACCCAATCTTCCTCTACCCAGGGCAAGTCTTCCTCTCCACCAGCTTCTTCTCTTGTCCCTAGGGCCTGGGGCTCTAAAGGGCTGCCCTTGGTAAACACCGAAGCAAAGAAGGCATTGAGCAACTCTGCTTTTTCTGTGTTATTTGTAACCAGGGTGCCCATCCCGCCCGCCAGCGGACCCACGTTTTCCCTGATTTTCCTTTTGCTGTTAATGTATTTAAAGAATTTTTTTTTGTTATTTTTAACGCCCCTTGCCAGCTTGCCTTCCAGACGTGCCTTAGCTTTCCTTGTCGCATCTCTGCATTTCCTGACTACGTTCCTGTATTTCTCCCAGGGGACCTGTCCTTTTTTCCACGTTCTGTATACCGCTGCCTTCTGCTTGAGCATTGCCACAAGCTCCCGGCTCATCCACGCAGGTCGCCTGCCCCCTCTGCCTGCCTTCCTACACACAGGGATGCACTGTTGCTGGGCGTGGAGGGAGTGCCGCTCGAAAACTAACCAGCTCTCTTGGGCCCCCCTGCCTTCTAGAGCACTAGCCCAAGGGATTCTACCGAGGAGGTCTCTGAAGAGGCTAAAAAGTTGGCCCTCCTGAAGTCCATCGTTGCAAGGCTACTTACAGCCCTGCCACCTCCTCGTTGAAGCCTGAACTCCACCAACTCATGGTCACTGCAGCCGAGGCTACCCCCCACCTTCACATGTCCTACTAGGCCCTCCCTATTTGATAGCACGAGGTCCAGTAGCCCACCTCTCCTCGTCGGCTCCTCCACAACCTGCGTCAAAAAGTTATCGTCAACGCTCTGCAGGAACCTCCTGGACTGCTTATGCCTGGCTGTGTTGTCCTCCCAGTTGATGTCGGGGTAGTTGAAGTCCCCCATGAGAACCAGGGCCTGTGACCATGAGGCAATATCCAGCTGCCTATAGAAGGCCTCATCAACCTCCTCGTCTTGGTCAGGTGGCCTGTAGCAGACACCCACCACAGTGTCTCCCACATTAGCCTGCCCTCTAATCCTTACCCACAAGCTCTCAACTCGCTCATCCTCCACTCCCACGTTGAGCTCCATGCATTCCAGTTGCTCTCTCACATAAAGAGCAACTCCACCACCTCGCCTTCCCAGCCTGTCCTTCCTAAAGAGCACATAGCCTTCCATGGCAGCGCTCCAGTCGTGCGAGCTATCCCACCACGTCTCTGTGATTCCAATGAGATCATGATGCTGGGACCGCACACAGATCTCCAGTTCATCCTGCTTATTCCCCATGCTTCGCGCATTGGTATACAGGCATTTCAGGGAAGCAACAGAGGCCACAGGTTTCCCAGGAGGGGTGAAAGAGGACCCTCCGTGATCATTTCCTATCCTCACTTCCCCACTAGCATACTCCCGCTGGACGCCATCTGACCTGGGCTGTGCGGTACTGCTTGCCGTGTCAGTGTGCCACTCCCCTTCCCCCTTCTTGCCTAGTTTAAAGCCCTCCTAACCAGGTTGGCCAGCCTTTTGGCAGAGACGTGTGCCCCTCTTGCTAAGATGGGTCCCATCATTCCCCACTAGCTGGTGGTCATCAAACAGAGTCCCATGGTCATAGAAGCCAAAACCCTGTTGCCAAGCCCAGCGGCGCAGCCACTTGTTAAGCTGCCATATCCGCCTTCTCCTCCTTGAATCCATTCCCCTCGTTGGCAGAATAGAGGAGAACACTACCTGGGCACCTGTACCTTTGATGGCCATCCCTAGGGCTCTGAAGTCTTGCTTGACGTCCCTCCTTTTCCCCATGGCATCATTAGCGCCCACATGAAACAATACTAGAGGATAATAGTCAGACTCCTGAAAAATCCTTGGGAGCCTTTCTGTAACATCCTTTATTTTGGTCCCTGGCAAGCAGCAGACCTCTCTGGATGAGGGGTCCGGTCTACATATCGGTGCCTCCGTGCCCTGCAGCGTGGAGTCACCCACGACGATCACCCGCTGCTTCTTCCGGGTGCTCCTTTTCTCTTTAGGGGGAGCAGCCTTGCAGCATGGATTAGACTGCCTCTCTGGAGAGAGCCCCCTAGACGGGCCTTGGTTCAAGGCCTCCTCTATCTGATCCACATGTTCCAGGGCCTCGTACCTGTTGAACGTGGTCACCGGTGGAGGTGAGGTGGGCCGTGGAGGGGATCTTCTGCCACCTCGAGTGGGGACCCGTTTCCATTGTTGGTCATCCCTGGATACTGTTAATTCCACCCCCTCTGCCCTAGGGCAAGAGGGCACTGGATTTCCTGACTGAATTGGGGGGTTCTCAGGGTGGCTTTCCTGGGAAGACTGCAGGATGCAGCTCCACCAGTCTATTTCTCTTTCGCATTCCCTGATGGCCCTCAATCGTCCTACCTCCTCCTTTAGCTCCACCACCAGGCTGAGCAGGTCATCCACCTGCTCACACCTAAGGCAGGCTGTGCTTTCGCCACTCCCCGGTAACGTGGAGAGTCTCAGGCATTCCCCACAGCCAGAAACCTGGACCGCTGCATGTTTCTGTGGCAGTTCAGTCTGGGTCGCCACAGTCTTCCTGGCAGAAGCTCTCTGCCGAGTGGAGACCATGGCTTTACCTGATCTCCCGCAGCTAGAAGAGTCCGGGGAAAAGATTCTTTTCCACACCAGAGGGGAGACTCCCTGACCCCTGCCTGCACAAACTGCCGCACTCCTGGTCGCTCGCGCTCCCTGGGGGCAGCTTTTGAATTCCCGCCTGCCCTGCCGGCTCCGCCCCCGCTGAGTCAGAGCCGCCTCTGGCCGGGAGCTCAGCACTGCCCGCACGGGGGTCGGCGCTGGGGCTGCCTCTCGCTCTGTTGTTCGCCTCTAGACAAGGAGCTCCGGGACGAGCGTCCACTCCAGAGCCCTTCCCTTCGAGATCAGTTCTATGATTCTATGATTCTGTGAATCACTTCCACCGTGTGGGTTTCATTGCTGACGGGGGAATGAAAGCATTAACCAGATACAGAGTGATACCCAGAAGAGCTTAGCACCTTTAAGAGCACTTTGCATGCAAAGCTCTCAAATTGCTTTCAAGAACTGGGTCCTTCCCCCCCTCCCCCTTTTATTTGTATTTATTTTTTATTCCCAGAGTGGGTATCGAGGCACAGAGAGGTTGATAAAATAAAAAACAATCTTACTGTAATCCAGGTAGCGAGTCTAGGAAGAGAGAGCAGCCTCTTCCTAACTGCTGCCCGCACTGCTCCCAAGAGGAAGGGGAGACACAAACCCTAAGAACATGACAATTCCTTGGAGTAAATAAATGAAACGTCCAAGGAAGAATAGAGAGACAGGATGAAGCAAAGGACATGCAAACAGATGCTAACTGCCTGGGACTGAGACACACCATGTTGATTGCCTGAGGCAGTGGCATCTCTTGGCATTGCCTCACAGGCGGCAGGGACAGGCTCCAGGAGCCCCAGCCCTTTGCAGTGGTTGTGGGTTTCTGGGGACATTTTCCAGGCAGCGCAAGCAAGACAGAAATGCTTCCACTGCTCCCCCACACCAGGTGTGTAGTGTCCCGGCCCCAGCCTGGCACCAGGGAAGGATCCCAGGGGAGATTTCCCTCCTCGGGAGCAGGTGGGAGCCACTGTCAAGGAGGGTGCGGATGCGACGCTTCCAGAAGCGGTAGCAGCTGTTGAGGAGCGTGGGATGGAAACCTCTCCGCTGAGCACACTGAGGGTGCCACCTCCCATGTCATGTGTACCCAAGGGAGAGGCAGACTGGAAATAAACTACTTGGAGCATCTGCCTCCAGGGCAGATGAACTGTGTTGTCTCTGAACTGTGACACCAAGAGAGAAGTGTGAGAGACTGGATCTTGTCCCAAAGCCCTGGCCTACTCTCCAACCACCTCTGTGGAGGCCCGCATCAAGAACAGCAGTACAGGATGCCTTGTTAGCAGAAAATCAACCTCAAATATGGCAGCCCAGGTGTCTTGTTAATTAACCTCAAGGACAACAGTACAGAACATCTTATCAACAGATAAGGAACAAAGCAAGAAAAAAGAAGAAAACTGCAACTGCATGGCTGGTGCGTGATTAAGAAGCTTATTAGATAATCTTGACGTAATTCTTTATACTATTGGCTTAATTAGCAACTACACTTCGCGTGCTTTTTGCAAATAAGGAAGTATATCCGGTTTAGTACAGTATTAAGTTGTATCTGATGCTTAATAAAATGTCTCTGGTTCATTATACCAGAGTCCATGTGCATCATACACTGCACACCTCCAAGGGCATCCAACCTGGATTTGCTCAGGGAGCAGTGAAACCCTGGGAAGGTACCCTGGGAAGATGGCTGGGAGCAGGGAGGGGAGGGAGGCCAGGACTGCATCTGAGTGCGCAGCTCTCACGAGGGTGCCAAGGGAGAGCCAGCAGGTTCTGGAGGCAATCTCAGGGTCACCCCGGCACATCCAGAACAGCAGTCAAATGGCCAGCTTGAGGTCAGTTTGGGGATGGCTACTGAAGACTCAAAATGTCAAAGAAAGAAAGAAAGGAAGAGCATCTCCAGCCCTTGGACAGTTCGTCGTCTTGGATCTAAGTTCTTTGGTGTAGCAGCTAGGCTACCTTGGCAGAGCAGCAAGCACAATGAGTAGCCAGTCCTTGCTCCTTGACATGACTGCAGTGGTAACAAATCCAGCTGAAGAAGCGACCTGCATCACTAGACCCCCATGGTGACACTGGGGGGATGAGACTACCTTATTTCCAGAGAGGAGACTTAGGCATCAGTAGGCAGAACAAGTGTCTGAAGTCCCTCAGAGAAGCCTGTAGCTTTTCAATCTGGGCTCAGATGTACTAGAACAGGAAATGACTAAAAAAAAAAGTGCTATTTTTGACTTTAAAAGTCAGAATTTATATTCTGCAGTGGGGACTTAACACTGCCTAGTAAATCTCTGGTGAGATGCATGCGTGTTTTCATGGAGGTAGAGCTCTCCTCTGTTTTGCCCCAGCATCCCTGGGCTATAAGCCCACAGCCAGCCAGGAATGTCTCCAGAGGGACACCGGAGACTCGGGAAAAGGATGCCTAAGTGCTGGCCAAGTGCTCTGACCACACACAAAGGGTGCATGGAGGCTCTTCAGCACAACAGTAGCCACAGAAAGAACAGCTAGTCCCAGATAGGAGAGAATGGCACCCAGGGGCCTGGGTGGCGGCAGCAGCATCACGGGCCAGCATCACAGTATTAGCGATTGTAAGGATTTCTGCCAGCACAAATACATTCAAGCGGCAAGTTCCCGACCAGGTTGTGAGGTTACAACAAGGCCTATTTGGGCCACAGCCTTGGGGGTTGGCAGCGGGTGTTATCTGGACTTCTCTTCACGTTAAATCAAAATTCAGTGCACATCCCTTCTCTACATACAAGTGCACCCCTCACTCATCAGCACGGCCCCACTCAGTACCTGAGAACCATCTGGCCACTAAGCAGACTCAAAATAGAGCACACAACCCATTTTAAAGGCAGGATTGCCTAAGCCAAGCGTGGGCTGCTACGTTCTTTCACAGCACAGTGCCCAACTACACGCTCCTATCCACTTCCTTACACCAGCACTGCTACTCACGGAACCGGGCAGGGAGCCAGCTGCAAACTAAGTCCTGCTTTTGTCAGCTAAATCAAGCAAGAGGGGCCCATGGGGCAGGGGAGATGCAAGGCAGTGGTGGGAGAGCACAGCCAGCGGATCATGAGGTGGTCAAGCCCTGGAAGCCCAAGATTTGAGCAGTTTAAGCCTCTCTTGAACTGCACCCAGCACCTGGGCTAATGTTACCCTCCCACAGGGGCTAAATACAAAAATAAACCTGCCTTTAAGAGATGCTTTCCACAGCCTTCCCCAAGACTCTTGACAGAGACGAGGAAGAGCCTGGACTTACACTAGCAACCTGCAACAAGAAACTCAAGCAGGGACAGTCAGAGACCATTAATTAAAAATCCAATGGGGACTGGAAACATAAATCAAAGTAGCAGTCCTAAGCATATGGTGTTCATGTCTGTCAGAGCAGAGAGTGGCCCTAACACACAGTGCAGGTAATTTGCCCTCCACCAGGAGAAGAGATGAAAGGTTTCATAGCACCAAGTAATGCCACACAGCGGTTCAGGGTAGGGAGCAAGGAACTCCAACACCCATCAAAACTGCAGGGGAAATTTGACCAGAACGTGGCCAAGAACTGTGGTCACCATCCTCTACCTCTGCGCATGAAGAAAGAACTACAACTCCTCCTGATTGCAACCAGTCATGATCAGAATTAGGATAGTTCCCTTGCAGCACTGAGTCCCCTGCAGAACACCAAGATCCAGAGGGAGAGAAGCACCATCTATGGGATCAGAAATGCTATAATCTGCAACGAGAGGGTTACATCACCCTTCAAGGTGATGTAACCCCAGACACAAATACCGATGGGTTAAGCCACCTTGAAGAAAAGTTCCTCCTAAGGGCTTTTGAGCAGCTGTCCTCAGGCATCAGTGCCCACAACAAACCTACTCCTGCAGAGTTAGGACAGCTACTTCGGCCTCCTCCTTCCTGTTGACATGAGTCAATATGGGAATGGGTCAAATGCTCCATCACTACATCCTGCTGCAATTCAACCATTCCCAATCAACAGCTAGGACAAGCTCCTGAAGAGACCAGGAGCCCTGGCTGCTGCAGCCCAGTGTGTGCAGAGCCAGCAGGCCGAGCCCCCTGTGCAGAGGTTCTCAGCCACAGACAGGTCTCTGCTGTCCCCCTTCCAACGAGCTGAGCCTGTTTCAGGCCGCACAAGACGGCGGGGTTGAGAAAGACCAAGAATATGGTAGTAAACACGGGTTACCACAGAGCAACCAGCAGACTCTAGAGCTGGAGCAGAGCGGCTGCCACGGAGACCCCATGAACGAGTGTACACACCACCACGTGCACTTGGATTCGAGCGTGAAAACGAAGCGTGCAAGGAAGAAACGAGAAGAGATGGTGGCTGCAGGACCTGGTTACACGGCTGGGTTGTAGCCCTCCCTCCCCTCCTCCGCACAGGAAGGTGCCCCTTCCAGCAGGTCCCCGTCCTGGTACAGGCAAGGTAACATCCCAGGCAGTGTGCTGGCCACGAGGCCTCTGGCTGCAGATGGGCAGAGCTGTGAGGGAAGCAAGAGCAAGGCCCCTGGCTGGCGCTGCTCCAGAGGGGCACTTCAGGACTCCTGTGTCTTGGCCTCCTGCAGCAGCCGCCTCTGCTGTTCACAAATGCCCAGCAGGAGCTGCAGCCCAACTACTGGGAAAGGCGCTCCCGCAGAGCACTGCCAAGAGCAGGGAACAGCTGGCACCTCCCTGGGCGCTGGAGACAGCCCCTGACTGCTGTCGACAGGCACTCGTTGCTAGTGGCTCTAGAATCCTGCCAAGTCCTGGGAGGCAGGGAGACAACCACAGCCTTGGTCGATGAGCAGGTCAGGTTCCCCACGTCTCCAACGCTACCTGAGCTGGAGCTGGCTGAACCAGGTGCTGACTGCACAGTCTACACGCATCACCAGGGAGATCCCCAGCAGGAGGCAGATGCTGCTCACCACGAAACCCAGTGATTCAAAGAGGAACCTGGGGGCACAACAGACACAGTGAGGGGTCATCCAGCATTCCTGCAAGGACAAGTTGTTCTGCCCTCACTCCCAGCAGACTGACTTTCCTGACAGTAAGAGGCTGGTAACACCTCACATCAAAAAGTCTAATTACATTTACCCCCCAGCAATGGATGCTACCTGCAGCCTGGAAGCCGAGCAGGCCTAAAGTTCCCTGGTGGTCTAGAAATCTGTGGGAGCATATCTAAGTAACGGAGGCTTCCTGATGGAAGACGGATACGATGAGCCGGACTAAGACCAAGGCGAAAAGATCGTGGGAAAGTCACCAGCTGCAAGAACACAGAAGTAGGAGAGGAAGAACCTGTAAACAAGCTTATCAGTGCAGGATAGAGGACTGTGCGCGGGCCAATCATGTAAACGCGTGCCCCGATATCTACAGCCAACCTAGTACGGTAGAAGACGCATGGACAGTAGTATGTAACCAATTACAATGTAAGCGTATGCGTGGCTAAATGACTTAGCAGAAATGTAGTAGATAAATAGAGTGCTGTAACGCGAATAAAGTGATTTCTGTTAGACTCATATTGAAGCCTTCAGGAGTCATGTCTGGCCTCCCGCAGATGGTGACCCCGACGTGATATGATTTCAGCGCATTTGAAGAGGGACGCCCCGACGGGAGCACCTGGTTGGGGAACGGCTCGGCGGGACTGAGGTCCGGGACGGATTGGGTGGCAATCTGTGAAGATTTGAAGATTCGTTGCAATGGTCACCTGGTGGAGGTGAGCAGCTGGGGCAGTCAGTAACTAAGGAAGAAAGTGCAATTGTTAAGCTCCTCCTGCATATTCTCTCTAAGAGAGGAATTAAGCATGATGAACAGACCCTCTGCAAGCTTTTGATCTGGTGCAGAGAGAATGGGTTCAAAGCCGAGCCCCACCTAGCATTCGATGTGGAGACATGGGAGGATGTAGGGCGACAGCTCTGGGATCATATCGCTGACAGGGATAAGCAGGCCAGGGACCTTGCTACTATATGGAAGCTGGTCCTGTCTACCTTATCCGATATGAAAGCAGAAAGCAAAGCGGCCGCCGGAGCCATGGCAGCCTTTGCGAGCACTTCAGGACCGGGACCGCCACGTCACCGAAAACTGCTGGTGTTTGGAGATCCATTGCCAACCTCCCCACCCGCACCTGCCCCCGCACCCCCGCCCCCGTCTACGCCATCTGTGCCCCCGCTTCCGGACCCCCCCAGCAAGCCTGAGGAACAGCCCAGCTGGGTCCAAGACTTGTTGGATCGCCTTGAAAACTTAGAGAAGGGGGCTGGGGAAGGAAAGGTGAATGAGACCAAGGAGCCTTACGTTGCTGAGGGTTTGACAAAACCCGGAGGGGTGGTGCAGGGAAAAGCGGATTGCGATCCCCAAAGTCACTGGAGGGAGATAAGACTATTGCTAGCGGAGCAAGGAGCATTGTCAGCATTTCCTGTGATAGCGGGTCCTCAGGGTCAGCCAAATCAGTGGACACCTTTGCCGTTTGATTTAGTGAGAGAGGCACGTAAATCGGTACAGCAGTACGGCTTACACGGTCCACAGACTGTTTGTGAATCCGATACTGAGAAAGAGATTTCATCCGTCTTTTAAAGTGGGCGTTGGAGAATTGTAACGCTTTAAGTGAGGACAGAAACCGTTATTAGGGCTATTCTTTCTATTTGCTATGTTCGTCTGCATTATGTGTTGTATCCTTTGTATATTGATGCTGACACGAGGTATGGTTGAAACTACCATGAAAACGTTATCTGTTTGGGTCCTTCACTACAATAGATTGACCTCTACAGCTCACAGGGTGGCATGTATTGGAGGTGGAAATTTGTATGATCTGTAGAGTCATAAAACTATTGTGCGAAATAGAATCCAGATCTTGAGAAAGAAGATGTTTGCCTGCCTGGGCTGAGCAATAAGGAGCGCGGAGGCGGCTGCTCAGCCAGGTTCACAGCCGACCTCCTCCAAAAGCAGTTGCAGGCGGCTGATCAACCGGGCTTGTAGCCAACTTAACTGCAAACATCCTCTAAACTAGTTTGAAGGTCACACACCCGAGAGGGAGGGAGATGAGAAAGGCAGGACCCTCAGACAGGGCTGGGACCTCTTACTGGTATGAGCACCTGCGCATCCAGGAGGGAAGGTTATGTGACTGAAGGCGGAGTTTGTCTGCCCCCTGGTCTGCCTGCTGGCACGTACTGGCCCTACGTGGCAGGATGCACCGGGCATAAACAGACAGTGCGGAGAGAGGGGGGGCGAGACTCCCAACACTGAGGCCCACGTTGTCTCTGCGGGGACGCCCGCCGAGTTGGGAGCCTGTCAGCAACCCTCTCATCCACCAACTTGAGAGAATGTTCAGTCTCAGTATCCTGCCGACAAGTATTACCTCAAGAGTAATTATTCATACTTTGCTTCTTTAATGTGCTTTCACCTGAATAGCTGTAGCCACCTTGTTTTGTGTGATTATTGCCGAATCCCAAGCCCATTCGCAACCTAATTGGCGACGAGGATGGGATTCGGCAGTTGAGACAGTGGAACTCACTAGCGGAGTGCACAGCTACGTGAGGTCGTGCCACTGGATAGAAACTGTGTTTGTGCTGTTTGTGTCTGTGGTCATTAGATCTTTATTGTGCAATATATATCAGCAGAGAGGGCTGAATAAGTACAACCAGAAAGTGCAGAATTTGAAAGCGGGAAAGCCAGGAATAACTCAGACCGCGGCACCCCCCGCCCACCCCCCCTACCAGTGGAGGACTGGGAGCCGTACTCTGACTTGTATCCTTGGAAAGAGACTAGGGAAATACTTCAGCATGGGAAACAAGAATGAAGTGACGGCCAAGCTTCAGTGCGACTGGCACAGAAGGATCTGCAACAGTCCTTACAAATTGTAAAAGCCTCAGTTGCTACTGGAGCGGAGGCCTCCTTAATATATGGAAATCCCAAGCAATTTCTGGGGAGGAAACCAAATTGAAGCTGTGCAAACATAAATAGAAATGGAAATAGAGAACCTGCCAAAAAAGACTGGGACATCTTAATATTCGATTTAAAAGACTGATTCTTTACCATACCATTGCATCCTGAGGACCACAAAAAAAATCGTGTTCTCTGTACCCTCCGTTAACAAACAAGCCCCTATGCAGTGATATCATTGGGTAGTGCTTCCCCAGGGTATGAAAAATTCACCCACCCTGTGCCAGCTCTATGTCTCGTGGCCATTAACTCCCATCCGTCAGATACACCCTGAACTAATGATCTACCATTATATGGACGATGTCTTAGTAGCCGGAAAGCATCTGGAGGCAGAAAGTCTTCTGACAGAGATGGAAAAGATCCTAGGAGCGGGAGGTCTGCAGATAGTGCCAGAGAAAGTACAACGGCAGCCAGCTTGGCAGTACCTGGGCTGGGAGATTACCAGAACAGTTGTTAGGCTACAAAAGCTCTTTCTACGAGCAGAAGTCACTACCCTAAACGATGTGCAGAAGCTCCTGGGCGATATTAATTGGGTACGCTCGGTCTGCGGTATTTCCAACGCGGATATAGAACCCCTCGTCCAACTCCTTGGTGGGGGAGGTGGAGTTGATGCCCCACGTGAGCTTTCCCCCAAAGCAAAACTAGCACTACAAAGGGTATCCGAAAGGGTATCAACTGCATATGCCAGTCGCTGGGACCCTGATAAACCGGTGGGTTTGCTCTTGCTAAACCACAACCACTGCCCGCTGCTGTTATTGATGCAATGGTTTGAGGATAGAGATCCCCTTCATATACTCAAGTGGATATTTTTGCCTATTCAACCCAAGCATACGGTGACAACTTGTTTAGAAGCTTTTGCACAGCTGATAATGAAAAGACAATCTCGGGCAGCGGAAATAGCAGGATTTGAACCCAGTTTTATCGTTGTGCCATTGGCTGCAGAATACCTACAGTGAGCTTTACAGAACTCTGTGCCACTTCAAGTTGCCCTCTTGGACTATCCAGGGCAGGTTAGAGTCCACCTGCCACCCCATCGTTTTATGGCCGCAGTCAAACTTGGACAGTTCGAGGAGCGCCCTCCTCGACGATCCCCAACGCCGGTTAAGGGAGTGACTGTGTTTACGGATGCCGGAGGGAGATCACAGAAGTCAGCATTAACCAGGAAAGAGGGAGACGTCTGGAAGGAGGTGGTGCTATCAGACTTCAGTGGTTCCACTCAACAACTAGAATTACGTGCTGTCGTCATGGCTTTTCAGCGCTGGCCGGATCAGGCCCTGAATGTGGTCTGTGACTCCCTGTATGTAGTAGGTATTGTTCAACGCATGGAACGCGCAATTCTGAAAGAAGTTAGCGATGCAGCTCTGCTTGCCCTCTTTAAAACACTCTGGCTCGCGCTCGACATACGTGAGGCACCATATTTTATTACACATATTCGGAGTTGTGGGAGTCATCGAAAGGAGCAGGGGCTTAAGGTTTAGGACCAGAAGCCATTTTATTGAGCATCAGACCAAACATATATTCTCCGAGTATGTGAGCATGCACTGTCCACGCGCTGTCCACGCGCTCCCTCTCCCTGCCTCCAGCCAATTCCTTGACTCTATTGCTATCTGGGTCCAATCCTGCTAACGGACAACAGGTAACCAACCAGAGATCGGTGCGTCCAGTCTGTGTTTTAGGTTTCTCTATCTGCTAATCTGTTATTCCTAACTTTCACAGTTTCTCACTCCTAACTTTCACCGTTCCCACAGCTTCTCACAGTTTCTCATGGTTTCTCAGTTTCCCACATGGAGTCACACGAATTTACCAGGTGAGCTGACAGAGGGAAACCAACGGATGGATCGGCTGGTAGCTCCAGCATGGACGGGCCCCACGCCGGATAAGTTTCAACAGGCTCAGCGTTCCCATCAATTTTTCCATCAGTCTGCCAAGGCGCTACGACAACAGTTTAACCTGACAGATGCTGCGGCACGAGGGATTATACAAGCTTGCCCTGATTGTCAGCAATTCACGGGTGGCCGCCCGACTGGGGTGAATCCCAGAGGTACTGGTCCGTCGAAACTGTGGCAAATGGACGTTACCCATATACCGGAGTTCGGCAGACTAAAATATATCCATGTGTCAGTTGACTGCTTTTCTATGGCCGTCTGGGCCACGGCACAGATGGGTGAATCCAGCAAATATGTTCAACGCCACATGCGGGTGACTACGGCAGCATTGGGAGTCCCACAAAGGGTAAAAACTGATAATGGGTCTGGCTATGTCGCACAAGGGACACAAGATTTTTTCCATCTTTGGGGCATAGAACATGTTACGGGCATTCCACACTCCCCTACTGGGCAGGCCATAGTGGAACGTATGAACCAAACGCTGAAATGCCAGCTTCAAAAACAAAAAGAGGGAGAATTGGGAATTATGCCTGCAGAGAGATTGGCAAAAGCAGTATATGCTTGAAATTTTTTGAGACTACCCCAGGACAGCCTAGTCCCTCCAATGGTCAAACACAGGGCTGGGCTAAAGGGAGCCCTGACAGAAGTAAAATCAGGCCCATGTAAGGTGATGCTGAGAGACCGGAACACAGGAAAATGGACGGGGCCTTTGGTCTTGATAACCTGGGGAAAAGGGTATGCTTGTGTCGTTACAGATACTGGAACCAGGTGGGTACCAGCAAAGTGGGTGAGACCTTGGCTGGAAGCAAACTCGCATACATCAGACGTAGCAGGCAAGCAACCGGTACCCTAGCTGTGGAAAGTGTGAGCCTGCAGAAGAACAACATGGGAGGACAAAGTGTTACTGTTGTTAGTAGCTGTATATTGTGGCTTTTAGGAGGTAGAGTTAAAAGCAACATTATTATAGGAGCTGATGCTGCTTTTAATGGACATGTTATGCTTCTTAGGCAGATTGTTAATTATACCCAAATCAAGAGTTGTTGGCTTTGTGGGACAGCAGATCAATTTGATGCACTGGTGTTAGGTATTCCTTTGAGCAACTGGCCAGACCTGAATCCATATAGCCTACTCAATACGTCATATCAGTGTACACAGGAGAATGTCGCAATGGAAGGAAAGCCCTTTATACTTCGATTGGTTAGTAACACGGTGCCTTATATATATTATAACTTATCAGGCCCGAATCTAGGCACCTTTCAAAACAAAACAGGCCATTGGATGACCATAAAGCTTAAATTGACCCATAGTAGGGATATAAATTCTGCAAGTAGCTATTCTATGGGAGTAGGAGACCAACACTGGGCTGACTATTTACGGGGGAGAGCCACCACGAATACATATCTAATATTGATCAGTCCGGCAAAATACTCACAGATGTCCAAGACATTTGGGATCACGCAAAGATTTTGCATAAAGTCACAGAGGATGAGGGTCTGTCATGGTTGGACAATTCATTAAGTGGATGGGGAATTTCAGGATGGTTTTGCTCATTATTTAGAAGTGTTGGGATGGTGTTGTTGATTCTATGTTGCATTCTGCTAGTTGTGCCTTGTTTATTGAAATGTGTATCCAATATGATTGAGAATGCTGTAAAGAAGGTTTGGCTGGTTCAAGAACAAAAAGGGGGAATTGTGGGAGCATATCTAAGTAACGGAGGCTTCCCGATGGAAGACGGATACGATGAGCCAGACTAAGACCAAGGCGAAAAGATCGTGGGAAAGTCACCAGCTGCAAGAACACAGAAGTAGGAGAGGAAGAACCTGTAAACAAGCTTATCAGTGCAGGATAGAGGACTGTGTGCGGGCCAATCATGTAAACGCGTGCCCCGATATCTACAGCCAACCTAGTACGGTAGAAGACGCGTGGACAGTAGTATGTAACCAATTACAATGTAAGCGTACGCGTGGCTAGATGACTTAGCAGAAATGTAGTAGATACATAGAGTGCTTTAACGCGAATAAAGCAATTTCTGTTAGACTCATATTGAAGCCTTCAGGAGTCGTGTCTGGCCTCCCGCAGAAATCATTTAGGAAGACACTTAGGAGGGATTTGGAAAACTTTAAGACACCCAGGACTTCGCATGCCTCAGCTAGCCCATGCCTTAGAAATGCCTCATTTCTGAGCTGGTAGCTCTACATTGGCTCCCTACCTTGAATATTTTCCTGCTCACTGCCCTGCCTGGCAGGACTGTCCTGGCCGGTCTGGGGATCCCAGGGCACTTTGGCTATTCCCACTCGGGCAGCTTACCAGGTATGTGGTAGCTCTGCATGTTCTCAGAAGTCAAAACTAGGAGAAATTTCTACACTGTGGTTCAAGACCAGCTTCTCGGCTAGAAACTGGAATTTATTTGGGACAGTCCTATAGCCTCTGCTAAGTAAAAAGTCAGTATGAATGATCGCACTCCTCTGTCCTTAATGTCTGCACACTAATTGACATCTTGGGAATAAGAGCCCTAATCCGGCATCAGAGCAACTCCTGGGACTTACTTTGGGGCAAAGACCTTCCAGACCATGAGGTGCCTCCTGAGGATCACAGCTGCACAAACACAGGCCAGAAGCTGTGGGGGAGACGAGGAAAAACAGGTTACAAATGACTCTGGAGAGACCTCCTGGGCAACGGATGCACATTTGAAGAGTTCTAAACTGTGCACACCTGAGGGGCTAGAACAGTACACATCAGAAATAGGCAACACAAAGAGAATTTCCTTCCACTGTGGCCTCAAATGAGGAAAGACAAAACAGCTAAGCTGCCCTAACAACTCACTGAGAGGGGCGTGTGTGCCCTCCTGTTGTAAGGGCTTGCCCCTTCCCTTTTACTGGTTATGGACTGACCATTCAAAGAGATGATTTGATGGGCTAACTCCCAGAAAGCTATTGACTTCTTTCATGAGGTAAGTTTTCTGCTGTTTAGCTATCTACACCATCACAATATGGGTCAGATGAGTCAGCTAGTGCAAACGAATATGCAAGGTCAGGAAGCAGGATTACAATCCTGCAGCTTCTGAGCAGATGCCTCCATTCTGCAAGGATGGATCTGAAAGGCAGCCTGATCTGCACTGCTGCTTTCACCTTGGAACCTTTCCCGAAACAAAGGTGCTGCTGAGAAGAGGATCTATGCAGCTGCCCTTCCACCTGCACCCACGTCAGCCCTGGCCCTCTCTCTGTTCTGGCTGAATCCTCATTATGTCGAGGTGCCCTGGGCTCTGACCACCCACCCCTCTCCTCTTGGGCAGCCCTCCCCACAACCATCTGCCTCTGGCCATATCTGCATGCCCAGGATGAAGAGGTACTTCAGCCCCAGCTGCAGCAGAGAACCTCTCCGGGGCCTCCCGCAGCCTCATCTCCATCATGTGCTCCTCTTCTTCCAGCAGCTCCTCCCAGGGCTCCTTCCTGGACTTCTTCCTCTGCGTGCTGGGCGTCTCACACACAAAGGGCCAAAGCAGGAGCAGAGGGCAGACAACTGCCTCGAGGACAAAGGCACAGGGAGATACAGGGAGCCCGGAGGTGAGGAGCAGCCTGTGCTCGGCCACCACGCTCCAGGCATGCAGGAAGCACATATTCTGCTCCAGTCTGACCCAACTTCATGGAGCCTGCAGGCCACAGCAAAGATGTTGCTCTTGGGCTGACCAAAAAGAAGCTGGGAGCTCTGCCGGCCTAGGCTTAGTGGCCCGGGAATAAATTGATTTACCTGCAAAGAGAATGTGGGAGGCAAATGTGTTGGCACCCACCAGGACAGCAGGCAGGAGGTTTGTGCTGTGGTCGAGGTGGAAGCCCACAAAGGCTGTGTTCCAATGGATGGCTGGAAAGATGGGCTGGTGGCCTGTGGAACAGAAGAACTGGGAAGCAGCAAGGAGCCAGGGGAGGACTGCATACCAGGGCACTGAAGAAGGCTCTGAGAGACAGAGACAAATAGAGAGACACGCAGAGATCAGCATTGAGGAAACAAAGAGATCCACGGTCTAAAACCGCACATTGTGTTTCCTCCCAGGTTCCCTTCCCAAACTAGTCAGTTCCCAGCACAGGGAATGGCAAGTAGCCAGACATCCCCTCCACACTCTGCCCTGCTCCCAGGGCTCTGCCAGCAGCACTGAGGTTTGGTGGCTCCTCACATCCTGGAGAGAGGAGATGGGTAAAGAAGAAACCCCTTCCCTGATGCAAGGGACTCCTCTTCCTCCCAAGGAGGGATGGGTGAAAAAGCCCCTTCCCTGACACAAGGGGCTCCCCTTCCCACACTGCATCCCTGCTGCATACGCATTTTCAGGGGATTTAAGCAGCTCTTGTAAACACAGGAGCGATCAGCGCACCCCATTCCTTGTGAGCAGAGATTGTGCCCTGCCTCCCCCAATGGAGAAAAGAAGAGGCCACTGGAGACAAGGCCCAGACCACAGCCCAAGGCAGACCCAGAGGATGCTCTGCTGAGCCCCAACTCACTCGCGTCTCGAGCAAGGCTCCTGGCACGGGCACGGATGTGCAGCAGCACGAAGGCCTCCAGGAAGAGGAGCAGGAAGGCGAGACTGAGCCGCTCGCTGTGCAGCAGCAGCAAGAAGAAGCCCAGCAGGGTCAGCGCTATGACCAAGGCTGCCGAGTACACGCTGCCCAGCCCATAGGCCGCCACCATGGCCTTGCAGCTGCCCCGTTCCAGGCAGCTTTTCAGAGACTCCTGCATCCTCTTGTAGATCTGAGGGATGACGCGCAAGAAGTCAGCTTCTGAGCCAGCAACGCCCAGGTAGGGGGTGAGGATGGGCCCTGCCGACGCCCGTGTGTCCTTCACAAACACCATCACAGGATTGCACAGCAAGAGCAGCAGCCCCATGGCCATGAGCCCGTAGACAGCTCACGGAAAGGCAACAAGCGCCACATGCACCAGCTCCTGCAGCTTGCTCAGCGAGTCCTTGGCGCTGGAGGCCACGGCCCAGTAGCAGGCGATGAAGACAGCAACCAGCGGGAAGCCCCAGCGCACGAAAAGCACAGCGGGGTTGGCGCTGTTGAGGTTGCCATGGTGGCGCAGCCAGCGCTGCACACCAGCCCCACAAGCGAGGCCATGCACATGAGGTAGAAGAGGTTCTTGGCCCGTGCGTTGCACAGGCTGTCGAGGGGGGCGAGGAAAAGAGAGGGCCGGCACTGGGGGATTTCCTCATGGCACTGGTGGAAAACAGCGGAGAGGCGCACGCAGAGCAGAAGCACGGCCACAAGGTACAGCAGGGGCCAGCTCTCCCTACGGTAAGAGGAAAAGCCGAGGAGCTGCTGCTTGGGGCCTTCTGGAACCGTCAAGCGACCGTCCCAGTGGAGTTTCCCCACCAGCAACATGACCAGTGAGGCCAGCAGGAATGGGGTGACCCAGGCCTCAGCCACCACAAGGCTGTCAGAGAACATGGCTCTGCAGCGGAAGAGGAAGATTCCCATGGGAAAGGCCAGCCCCAGCCATGCTTGCAGATGCTGCCTCAGGCCAACGCTGGCCAAGGGGGGGATGGCTACTTGCCAAACAGGCTCGCTTGGTCTGCTGGCCCCACCAGCACCAGAAAAAGGCCACCTGAGAAACTGCGGCTGCCCATGACGACACTAGGAGGAGATCCAGCCCCTCCTGGATGAACGTACAGGCCAGCCCAAGCAGCACGGCCGCGATCAGGCCCCAGAGCAGTGGGTACAAGAGGCAGCTGCGATAGAAAGAGTTTGAGACCATGGCCAGCCCCGAGGTGACGTACCAGAGCAAGCAGGAAGCAGTAATGAGGGAGCAGCCCGCCGCCATTCGCAGCGGGTGGAAGCAGGCCCAGCTCCGGGCGCATACAGCCCATGCCTCCCACAGGTAGCGCTGGAAGCGACCCAGCAGGTTGCCCAGCCTGGCCTCCAGTTCCGGAGACACCAGCTTTGCCTCTCGCACGCGGGCCAAGAGCTGAGCGTGCTCTTCCGCAGCGCTGGAGAAGATCCCCTGCAGGTGCTGGAGCTGCTCCGCCGGCAGGTCCTGGGCCACCAGCGAGTAGGAGCGCAGGAATCGGTCCACCTACAGGACAGGGGACAAGATGAGGCAGCAGCACTGGGGCTGCTGAGAAAGCAATTTCATCGCCACTCACCCCGCAGAGCCCTTCAGCACGGAAGCAGCCCTGATGTGCCAAGCCCTGCCCTGTCCCTGGCAGTGTGGCCTGGGCTGAGCACCCAAACACAGCATGTGGCCAGCATGAAGCAGAGCCCTGGCTAAGGGAACTCACCTCTAAGGTGACATACCCATCCTGACAAATACATCCATGTGTCTCAGCTACCCAGTTCTTAACTTGCTGGGGACACTTTTGTTAATGGTACACATTGCTAAGGGGTTTTGGCAGAGTCTTAAGTAACAATGAGGGAAACTTCCCTAAGTAGTTCAGGTCATTACTAGCTGTTAATCTGAATCCTCTGTTAGCCTTTTCCTAATTTTTCTGAGGACAGACAGCAAATTAAACAGCTTTCAGCTGATCAAGCCAGACTGTTCCCTATTTTTGAACATGAGTGCATTAACCCACTGTGCCATGAGCCAAGAAAAGCTCATTCTGCCTCCGCTTTAAGTCAGCAGGAACAGAGCCCCGAATGTTGCAAAGGGCACTACCAGGGCCCAGCACCTGCACAAACATCTAGGAACGTACGCCAGCACAAACCCTATACATCCACGTGCCTCCCAGCCACCTCAGAGAATGGGCAGAATCAGCCCATGCACTAGACAGACCCTCTAGCTCTCCCATAGGCTGGCACGAGTCCCCTGTCATGCTGCATTCAAAATCAAGGCCACCAAGCCAGAAACCTCCTCAGATGACCAAGTGCAAACTTTCGAATCCGCAGGACTGGATGACATTAACTTCTAACAGATGATGATCAATATTTGTGGTGACTAATGGACAGGAGAGCACACTGGCATCATCCTTAAATGACAAAGCACCCTTCTCCTCTATAAATACACAGTAGAGATGCTGAACACTTCTGCCTTCCCACTAGCAATCATATGGTCTCCTGCTCTTCACTGCCTTGCCCCAGGGGTGTCCAACCTACACATCACGGGTTGTATCCAGGCTACTGGGCCCAAAACAGAGCCCACACTGGGTTGGCTTCTTCCTTGTACAGCCCTCAGGTACAGCAGGGAGCTGCCTGGGGGCTGAAGGAGTTGTTTTGGGGCCAGGAGCGTGATTCCAGCAATGAAGAGGTCTCTCAAAGGTAAGTAGGGTCTTACCAGAGAAACAGGCTCCGTAATGCAAAGGACGTGCAGCAGATCTGCTCCTGCAAAAGCCAGGAATGACACCAGGCAGTGCTCCACAAAATCATGCAGACCTGCCCTGGCACATGGCTTTGCTCAGGCTTCTTTTATGCCTGGTATATTCCCAATCACTCAAAAATCTTGGCCCTTCCAGCCATCCAAATGTCATTCAGCTGTGGGGTTCTGTATTCTGCAGCACTTGGCACAAACTGATCCCACTCTATCATCTCAAATTATTCTCTCTTATTACTTAGTGTTTGTTTTATTTAACCCTTCATTGCTGTTTTCCTTCTGTCACTGAGTTAGAATAGTTTTCAGCTAAAACAATTTCTGCTCCAAAATTGAAGCAGAATCAAAACTTTGCACTCTTGAATCTCCACTAATGAAACTTGCCCCTAATCTTCCTGAGCTCTGAGGAACCAGCCTTCCCAAATAACCAAGCCCACCTCTGACTAGCTGGGACCAACCCTTATCCAGAAAGGCACACGGGCGTCCAGGCTAGCGATTTCCTGAACTACAGCTCATCACCAAGTACTAAACTGGATCTCCCAGATCGCTTTTGGAGACTGGTGCTGCCTTCTGCTGGAGAAAACCCCACAAGGAGGAAACTTGTTGGGAGCCGAGCCGGATTACAAGACACGGACTCAATATGAGGTTAGATCTTGCTCCGTTTATTAGCCGAAGTGCGCGTATATTTATACCTGCAAGCATCTGAGGGATTTCCAGGCTAGCTATGATTGGTTGCTAGGGGGGTTGCTAGGTCCCGGCCGCATAGGCTCTTCTCAGCTCTGCAAAGTTGTTTACCCGAAACAGCTAGCTCCTCATTCCCAGCTAGCTCCTCATTCCCAGCCGGCCAAGGACAATTCGCTAACGCTCCCCTGTACATTATCAGCAAGGCGCAGGTGGTGCAGATCCTCAGCACAGCATTTCTCTACAGAAACTCTTCTAATTAAGTTCCCCATGGAGGTAACTGTCCCACCCCCACCAAATAGAAGAAACTAAACAAACTTTAAAAGTTTGCTTTTAATCTCCCCTTGCCCTCTTGTTCAGTACACAGGCCTGCAGTAGGTCCTGCCTAGCATTGCCATCAACCAGCGTCACAGAGCTTGTCTGAGAGCTCCTATGTGAGAAAGAGCAGACAGCGAATTCCCAGAAGAGCCAGGACCCTACAGCTCAGCCCTTGGCACTGCCCCGTGGCTGCCAACAGGTCTCAGCCTTCTGGGTCTCACCCACCCACACGAGAGCTCGGCGAGAGCCCGGCCGCACCTGCTTGGTGTTGACATGATAGACCAAGAGCTGCTGCAAGGCTGCGGACACGGAGTCACCGTCCCCGGAGAAGAGCTCAGCCATCACCTCGCCGATGCTGCTGTAGGGGATGGGCACTCCCAGCAGAAAGGCCACGGTGGGCACCAGGTTCACCTGGGGAACGGCCTTGGGCTCCTGGAGAGACACGGGAGGAAAGGGGAGCTTGGAAGGAAGGAGCCCAGGAACAGCTTTTCACCCAGGCCAGAGGGCAAGGGCACGGACAGCACCTTGGTCACATCCCACCCCCTCCCTGGAGGCCAGGGGAGCCGCCTGCCCTGCCACGCACTCAGCCCTGCAGCAAGCCAAGGCATAGAGATTCACTGAAGAAGTGAAATGGTCCAACAGAACCTGCATCCATTCCACCTGTAGTCTGTTTTTTGTGATTTTTTTTCCTAATAAGCTGGATTTTGCTTGATACAAGATGATACCGATCATATTCCTGTCTTTTAAACTTACACTACCTGCACCCTGTGCCCGACTTTCCCCCACCCTCTCTAGAAGGGTGACAGACTCCCCGGCCCTCAGTCTCCATCATTCTCTGTATCCCCACGATGCAGTTTTCTCCCTGGAGGTCACCTCGGGCAATGAGCTAACCTCCCCCCCAGGATCAACATCCTCTCACCTCAGGAGAGGCAGTGCCAAATAGGGGTGTTTTGCTGTACACAAACAGTGCTGCATTCACTTCTTTCTCGCTGTCCCCACCATGGTCTCCAGTGTCCGTCATGCCATGGTCCCCAGCCACCAGAAGCAGGGTGTCATTTCCCAGATGATCTACCAAGGACCTCTCGCCAGGATAAGGAAGGTCAGCCCCAGCCCTCTGGGAGGTGGGAGAGGACATGGTGTCCACCAAGCCTGCGTGCACCACAAAGGTGAAGCCTGCACAAGCAGCTGAGTAAAACTACGTGCTGCTGCAGAGCCATAACAAGGGAAGCAGGAATCTGCCCTTTTTCCCCACTCAAACTGACAAAAGCCCCTGTGGATGCATCCAGCAGAATGAATGCCCAAGTCCCAGAGCAACACACATTTCATAAACAAACTGAAAAGCCACAGCCCTTAGAGCAGTTTTTTCTTGCCCAGATCCCCCACAAATGGCAGCTACTCTTTTTGCCTATACAAAATAGGATTCAGAAGGGATGTCCCCAGCAGGAACAAGTTTCAGGCTGATCTTTTTTGGGGTTTGCGGTTCCCCTGTGGACATTCATGCGCTGACATTGTCCTGTGGCACAGCTAGGGTTCCAGCTGCTGCTGCTCAGGGCCATTCCCTGCGCTAACTGGCACAGTAAGAGCGTTCCCTGTTGCCCTCTGTGCCTGTAAATGCTCTAGGAACCACCCCACCAGCCTGGGCAACGGCAGAGCCAACCACAACCACATCGATCACCTGAGCATCTCATTCATCTGGATGAGCTTCTTAGCCATTTCAGGATGGTCAGGTCCATGTTTGTGCCCACAGTGGTCCACGCCGAGGAAGTGAGCAATGAGCAAGTCCCACTCGCCACCATCCACTGCAGAACAAGAGCAACTTCACCCTCTCCCCAAGATCTGAAGCCTCAAATACCCTGCTGGGTGCCCAGGCCTCCCAGCTCCAGTAGCTGCTCCAGAAGGTCCTGGGGCTGCCCAGGCAGCCACCGATCAAGGTTAAGCTTGAAGGAAGAGATGCCCCTTCTGCTCCACCCTAGCAGTGTATTTCTAGGGCAGCTATAGAGGTCTAAGCTGTGGATGAATTCCAGCAAGCCAGGCCTTCTCCCAAATGGAAGAAAGGCATTTAGAGAAATGGTTTCTTATCCCCAAAAGAGGGTCTATCTGTGGAAATCCAGCTAGAGCACTGTAATCTACAGCCACAAGCAGGTGAGAGTGCCCACTGCCATTCCACAAAAAACAAACAAAAAACAAACAAAAAACCCAACCACCCACACCCCAAACCATTTCTACCTTGAACTCTTGTACTAGGACCCCAGTGTAACAAAGATTCAGCCAATCCCTGGAGAAGAGTTACTTACCAGTTGGATAAAGATGCTGCAGGATCCTATCATCAACAATATGAAGATCCCTTCACACTAAAAGAAGGGAAGAAATACGAGCAGAAAAACTTCTTGGGGAAGAGTCCTTCCCAAGTGTCATCTCCCATGAAGACCACTCTCCTTCCTGGGGAAGCAAGGAAGGAATTAACAGGAGCAAGGAGCCCACCAGAGTCATGCTCTTAGCCAAACTAATGCAAAGAGTCTCGGCAGATTCAGGAGAGTGGCTGGAGCACTGGCTGTTTTCCAGCCCGCACTCAAAGTGACCGAAAATTAAAATTTCCCACTGGTTGTTAGCATGTCTGAATGTCCCCACCAAAGGCCTCACAATCACACTGTAAAATATGAGACAAAAGAGGTCTATGGACAGAGAGCAGCTGAGCAGAAGCCTTGAGTCCTAGGCTCAAAATTTGACAACAGTGGTGGCTTTTCAAATGCAGGGAAAAGTGCAGATGTTTCCAATTGTCCTTGCTCTGCTTCCCCTATCCTGGACCAGCCACCCCCTCCGGACTTCCAGAGAGTCTCCCCAATCTGGGAGCAGGAACCATTTCCTCCACAGCTGCTGCCACAGCACGGAGTCTCCTTCCAGTGTTTTCCACCACAGATTTTACTGTGTTTGCTCCTCTTCCCCTTGCATGTGAGGTGCTGACAACTCAGTAGCGTCACCCCAGCCCAGGTGCTGCTGGTAGTTGTACCACATAGAGTCCCGGCAGTGAGAACTGCGCCCTATCCCTCTCTCCTTACAGATGCTCCTGAAGGCTACGTTCTCCGAACACACATACACAGCACCGGATCACACAGCAAATAAGATGAGGGAGTTGCCCAACAGCTGCAGGCAGCTGGCTAGGCAGGCTGCGTGACACCACCACAGCGAACCTGGCACCACCACCTCCCACCCCGTCGCTCCCCTGAACGCAAACATGACTGACTGGCAATGCCCTTGGCCTCCTAGAGCCATTCCTGGTGCTGACCTTCTGCCAGTCACCAGTAGCATGGCTGTTACTACCTCTTTTCTCATCACCTTTGAGGAAATTCTACCCATGCTCCAGCTGCATGGTAATTAATTTCAAGTAATTGCTTGAACAGGCAGGGATGTTACAAATAGTCTCCTTTCCAGGGAAAAAGAAAAGCAAAGCTCCTCCTATAACGCCTACTCATGCTGGATACCCCCAGCGCACATACGCACCGTTCTGCGCCAGCAGGTTGTCCTCCTGGATGGCGTAGGTGGTGAAGTTGCTGCCCACGTCAATGAAGGTGGGCAGCGAGCCAGCGGCAAGACCCTTGATGCACTGCATGGTGGCCATGGCGGGGTTGGCTTGGAAGCGGTACAGGCGGCCGTGGCAGGGCTGCGAGGCTGCCAGGCGGTGCAGGAAGCTCAGCTTGTTTTGGTAGGGCAGCGGGCTCGCGTTGGCCGGGTCAAAGGAGGCAAACTCGAAGTGGAGGGCGTCGATGAGAACGAGCACGGCCTTGGCGAAGCGCCAGGGCAGCCAGCAGGAGCGCGGCAGGAGGCTCTGCCAGTCCCACCACAGCGGTATGAGCAGGTCCACGCAGGAGCTGCTGTGCGTGAGCTCGATGCATGTGAGCAGGAAGCCACTCGTGAAGAGCCCGAGCCTGGCCAAGAAGAGCAGCGAGACCCAGGCCAGGAAGGACAGCACGGGCCAGCGCTGCATCCTGCGGGGAGCAGGGGCAGGCTCGGCACGCAGCCACCTGCCCCAACGCGCCTGGAACACCGCCCCTGCCCCACAGCACCCGCGCGCCGGGCACCACCTGGCCCCATGACCCGCTCCTGCCCTCCACCCCCCTACCCGCCCCAACTGCCCCCCGCGCGCGGGCCCCGCCGCCCCCCCGGCGGCCGCAGCCCGCGCTACCTGCAGCCGCCGCGAGCCACCGCCTCTTCCCCCCCCGCCCCGGAAGCGGCGCACGCAGCGGCGGCAGCGGTCCGGTTCATCCCGCTACGGGCCGTTCCCATCCCCAGCGGTGCCTCCGTGGGACGAGGGGGCCGCGCTGCTCCTTGTGGTGGGCAACCGGCCTGGCCAAATCCAACCGAGCTCCTGCTGCCCCTGCCTGGAGCCGCCCCAGCACCTGCAGAACAAAAATAATTAACAGGCGAAGCAGCCCCTGCAGCTTCCCGGCTTCTCTGAGCAACAGCAGCAGGTGCTGAGGGCACCGGCCAGGACTGCCCGGCCAGGATATGCAGGAACACACCGGGATGCAACCAGGACCCCCCCATTGCCAGCACAGATCCCAGGACTCCTCTCCATATGCAGCCCCCAGGGGCACCTAGCAGGATTAGGATGGACCCAGTCTCACCCTGCGCATTTTGCCTGGGGGCAGGTCCCCCTCCCAAGCACCATGAGGACGTGCTGCATCCCCAGTACCCATCACCTTTATTACATGATTAAATCCAAATACAAAATAAGAACCAAAAAGAGGAAGAAAAGTATCTGACTGGGGAAAGCAGCAGCAGAACAGGAGCCCCTGAAGTAGGGCAGGCCCTGGGCTCAGACCCCTCCCTGGGGGAAGCTGCCACAGCAGCATGTTCAGTGTCCTTCCAGCCCTGCTAGCTGGAGTTCACCTGCTCCACCTTCGGCACCTCTGTGCTGGGCACCTGCAGGCCCTTGGGAGCTGGAGGTTTCTCATCCTGGATCTTCAGGGCTTGCAGCTTGCTCAGTGTGCTGTAGATGCCCAGTGTCTGAGGGAAGTCAAAGAGGAGAAACTGTGCACTGCAAGCACAGGGGAGTAGCCTGCCTCTGGAGAGGACCCTGCGGGATAGCAGGGACAGGGCAGGACACGGAGGAGGACTGTGACAATGCAGGCCCCATGGGGCAGGCAGGGACACAACAGCCTCTAAAGGGCCTGTGTTCAGGGCCTCAATGTTTCCGTGCTACGCTGCAATGTGAGAAAGCTCCGCTGAGAGCACATCCTGCCACAGCACCAAGGCACCTTCAGGAGGTGACCCGAACCCTTGTTTGGGGCAGGGTGAGGGACGAGAAAGAAGCAAATATACATCTAAAAGAGATGGTGATAAAGTCAGCCTTGTCCTTCAGCCATCTTATCCTGGGTTGGAGGGAATGGTCCTGTCTGCTATTGCCACAACTAGGCCCTCAGACTCAGCCAGGGATTGCCACAGCAGAGACCCTCCTGTTACCCAAGGGCTGTGAAACATGTTCCAGCCCACAGCTGGGAAATTAATTAATTAATTATCTGGGCCAAATTCCTCCTCTTCACTATCTACCAGCACTACCACCTCCTCCACAGCAGCTAGGGGCTGCTGGGCTGTGCTCTCCACCTCCCTCAGGCTCCAGTTACCGCTGGGAAAGGAGGAGGTCCCTCTGACCAGACTGACCTGTGTGACCATGTTGGTGACGTTGCTGGTGCTGGCTGGCAGCAGGAGCGTGTTGGAGTCCTTGGCCAGCTTGGAGAAGGCGCTCACATACTACTCGGCCACGGAGATAGGCGGCTGCGCTGCCATGCTGGGGACAGAGGGCTCGTCAGGGAGGAGGTGCCAACACCTGTGCCCGGCACCTGACTTCAAGGCTTCACAGCTCCTTGCTGCCAAAGAAGCTGGCAAGGAGGGTCTCAGGGAAAGCTGGGCGCTGCCCCGACTTCATGTCCACCCCTCCCTTCACTAGCACCAACATTTTGGCTGCTCCAAGGAGCTGGGACTCCCTGCACCCACCTGCTGTGCCAGAGCAGCCGCCAGGAGCTGAATAGCCTCAGCCTTGGCCTGGGCTTTGACCAGCATGGTGTTGGCTTCTCCTGGAAGAAACAATCTGCTGCCAGAGAGCAACTCCCTTCAGTTGAGGGCTACAGGCCCCCCAGGCCCTGGAGCTTGTAGCACGTTCTAGGCTGAGGCACTACCAGCAGCTTTGTTGATCTGTTCGGCCTTTTGAGCTTCCGATACCAGGATCTGGGCCTGCTTCTGCCCCTCGGCCACGTTGATGGCAGATTCCCGGGTGCCCTCCGACTCCAGCACTGTCGCCTGCTTCCGTCGCTCTGCCTCCATCTGCAAACACAGCTTGGATGCTCGTCTGCCATGGCCAGTCCGGGGACATCCGCGGGGGAAGCACAGCAAGGACGCGCTCCCATGGCCCTGCCTTGGGAAGCACGGCAGAACAAGGGACAAGAGCGCGACCAGGAAGCGCTGAGCGAGCCCGCGCAGGCTGGATCTCCTTCCTGGGCTCTGCTCACCGCAGCATGGAGCCCAGACCACAACCTGCCACGCTGAGGGGTGTCTCCTCCCTCCTGTCACCCATGGTGACTGAGTGCAGGGTGCTTCCCATAGCAGTGCTGGCACCACCAGCTCACAGCAAGAGGAAACCGCTTTTGGTTTGGCCTTCCTCCCAGCCCCTTCCAGCAAGACTGGCAGCTCAAGGACAACACTTGCCCTGGGGTCTGGCTCCCAGGTTTTCCCAAGGGAGACTCTCAGAGCACTGGAATTTGCTTCCCATTAGAGTCCTAGGGATTTTAGGGTGAGCTGGCAGGCCTTTGAGTGTGAGGTGTAGGCCACCACTGCAGAAATAAGGATGGGAATAATCACTTGTTTGCAGTCAAAGAGCCCACAGCTCCCCTCACAGCAGGAGGGCCCCGTGCTGCCACTCTGGAAGGAGACTGGCCATGCTGCATGGGACGGGAGGCTTCGCTCTCATTCCAGCCTGCCCCAAACCACCAAACCTGCATCTGCATGGATTCCTTCACGCGAGGGGGCACATGGATGTCCTTAATCTCGTAGCGCAGGCACCGGATGCCCCAGCAGTATGAAGCCTGGTTGATGGCATCCACAATGCTGGCATTGAGAGATTCGCGCTCCTGCGAGATGCGATAGAAATAGCAGAGAGGAAAGAGAGGAGCGCGAGGAAACAGTCAGACTCCTCCCTTCATGGGCCAAGGTCAGCCAGAAAACCCCAATTCCACAGACACAGGGCAGGGCCAACCCTTCCCAAGGCTCATGTGAGCAGGCTTCACCTTCTCCCTAGGGCAGCACTGCCCAAAGCTGCAATTGGTGAGAAGCAAACACCTGGTGAACATCTGGATACAAACATCTCCCAGGAGGGCAAACAGCTCCCGCTTCTCTCCAGCAAACACAGCACAAGGGGCTGAGCCTGGGGAGCCAGGACACTCATCCCTGAGACTGGGGCAGAATCCCATAGCCCAACAGCTGCGTCTGGGCACACATCACCCATCATCTTTTCTGACTAACCAAGAGCAAAACCAGCTTCCATCAAATAGAACCACCAAAGTGTAGAGGGATGGCTAGAGAGCTGCGTACATGGCTGCCCAGCAGGCCTGCTCAATTCCAGCCTTCAGGTTTCAGTGAAAGAACAAAGGGAGTGCTAACTAGGAGATAAGAAAGTAGACCAAGGTCAGAGGGAATAAAAGAGCTGTTGAACTAAAAGGATGAGCTAAACAAGTAAGGGGGGCTGTAAGGGTCTGAGTTAGATCATTGTCTACCAATTAGGAGCCTGTGTAATTACATCACTAATTGTTAAGAATCATATAAATGTACTGCATGAAAAGCTAATAAACGAAGTCAGTTCCAGCTTCTATGAAGTTGATGTCTGGCATTCCTGACCCGCTCCAAGCTGCAACAAGTGGCGCCCGAACAGGGACAAGATTCCGAACAGGGACAAGATTCCGAACAGGGACCTGGCGCAACGGTGCGGGATTCCGGAGGACGACATACGGGTGCAGCCGAGTGATCCGACCAAGACGGGGACCGGAGCGGGTAAGCCGGCCGTGATTGCGCACACGGAGAAGACGGCGTTGGGGGGCAAGAAGCTGGGGCCCGTGACGGAAAGACGTCGTCAGGGAAGGGCTAGAAGCAGAGACCCCGGTGTACGTACAAAATGGAGCGAGAAGCTGCTGTACAATTGCTGCGGGACTTATTAGCAAAGAGGGAGGCAGCAGTGAGCATGAAGAAGCTGTATGAGCTGTATAAATGGGCTAGAGACAAGGGACACTTGCAAAGACCCAAGCTGAAGCGAGGGGGTTCTGAGCCCCACCATCGCCCAAAGGACATCACAGGTCCACCGCCGGATCGTGAGCCTCCCGAAGCTGCGAGCAGTGTACCTGTAAGGGCCTTTGCAAGCACTTCAGGACCGGGACCGCCACGCCACTGAAAACCGCTGGTGTCTGGAGATCCATTGCCAACCCCCCCGCCCGCATCCTCATGTGTGCCTGTGGCGCCTGCACTGTCTGTGCCCCCACTCCCGGACCACCCCAACGTGCCTAAGAACGGCCCGGCTGGGTCCAGGACTTGTTAGATCACCTTGAAAAAAAGGAGAAGGGGGGCCGGGGAAGAGAAGGCGAATGAGATCAAGGAGACTTATGTTGCTGAGGGCTTGACAACAGCCAGGAGGGAGGTGCAGGGGGATTTGATCTGTCTTTTAAAGTGGGGGTTGAAGAATTGTAATGCTTTAAGTGAGGACAGAAACCGTTATTAGGGCTATTGTTTCTATTTGCTATGTTCATCTCTATTATGTGTTGTATCCTTTGTATATTGATGCCGACACGAGGTATGGTTGAAAGGTGGAAATTTGTATGATCTGTAGAGGCATAAAACTATTGTACAAAACAGAATCCAAGACCTTGAGAAAGAAGATGTTTGCCTGCCCAGTCTGAGTGATAAGGAGCATGGAGGCGGCTGCCCAGCCAGGCTCAGAGCCGACCTCCTCCAAAAGCAGCTGAAGGCGGCTGCTCGACCGGGCTTGCAGCCAAGTTAACTGCAAACATCCTCTAAACTAGTTTGAAGGTCAAACACCCGAGAGGGAGGAGATGAGAAAGGCAAGACCCTCAGACTGACGGTTGCGACCACTTACTGGTATGCGCACCTGCACGACCAGGAGGGAAGGTTATGTGACTGAAGGTGGAGTTTGTCCACCCGCCCCGGTCTGCCTGCTGGCACGTACTGGCCCTACGTGACAGGATGCACCGGGCTTAAACAGATAAAGCAGAGCGTAAAGGGGGGGGGGGGCGGTGAGACTCCTAACACTGAGACCCACGTTGTCTCTGCGGGGACGCCTGCCGAGTTGGGAGTCTGTCAGCAACCCTCTAATCTGCTAACTCAAGAGAATACCCAGTCTCAGTATCCTGCCGACGAATGTTACCTCAAGAGTAATTATCTATGCTTGGTTTCTGAAATCGGATGGGTGACAGAGAAAATGGGAGAGGCCTTAGCTGGAAGCAACCTCACATACATCAGATGTAGCAGGCAAACAGCTGGTACCCTAGCGGTGGGAAGTGTGAGCCTGCAGAACATCATGAGAGGAAGAAGTGTCCTGTACTACTAAGCAGGCCTTGCTGGTACAAAAGAAAAAGGGGGAATTGTAGAGGGATGGCTAGAGAGCCGCGTACATGGCTGCCCAGCAGGCCTGCTCAATTCCAGCCTTCAGGTTTCAGTGAAAGAACAAAGGGAGTGCTAACTAGGAGATAAGAAAGTAGACCAAGGTCAGAGGGAATAAAAGAGCTGTTGAACTAAAAGGATGAGCTAAACAAGTAAGGGGGGCTGTAAGGGTCTGAGTTAGATCATTGTCTACCAATTAGGAGCCTGTGTAATTACATCACTAATTGTTAAGAATCATATAAATGTACTGCATGAAAAGCTAATAAACGAAGTCAGTTCCAGCTTCTATGAAGTTGATGTCTGGCATTCCTGACCCGCTCCAAGCTGCAACACCAAAGCAAGACCTGCACCCAAAGGTTGACTAAAAAGGATGCCAAGAGTGCTCCAAGAAAAGGCAGTTTTGCTGTTAAATGTGTCAGACTGTCTGCACAAGCCCCACGGAGTCCAGGAGATGCTGCTGGATGCTGACAGCGCCGTGATCCCTCTCCCCAGCTCACCCGGAAGGCTCTGTCAAGGGAGAGTTTGCCCAGTTCAGATCTCATGGTAGTCTGTGCCAGCTGGGTCACTGCATACTCAGGATCCTCCACCCCGTAACTGGCCTGCACAGCAGGAACAGAAAAAATAAAAATAAGTCGTGGGGTTGCTGAAACAGATTCCGAAAGAGGCAGAATTAGTCAACAGCACTAAGACAAGATGCTGCCACAGACGCCCCCCTCGAGGAAAAGCAGAACCCTGGCCAAGATCTGCCTTTCCCTCTTCCCTCTCGCAGAGGGACCGCAGGGAACAGGGTGCTTGGCCTTCGCCTCACAGTGCACAGTGCGTTGGGTGTCTCAGCAAAGGGAGCTGGGAGAGCTTCGTGTGCTGGGCCCAAGGCAGCCCTGGACTCCTGGGGACTGAAAGTCGCCTTGTGCCCCCTGGTTCAGGACTCAGCAGGACAGCAATAGTACCTTATAAGGGTCCATGACCCGCAGATAGAGCATGCCATCGATCTGCAGGGTGACGTTATCTGCCAGGAAAGAACAGCATATCCTGCCACTGGAGCAGCAATGAAAAGTGGGGGCAAACACCCTCCTCCCCAACAGAATTAGCAGAGCTGGGCAGGGCCGTCCCCTTCCTTCCTGGCATCAGGAGGAAAAGAGGCCACTCAAACCTCCCTGCGTGAAAGGCTTTATAAGAACCCCATCGTTGCTTGCAAAACATCTCATTTTGATATTTTATTTTTATTTATTAAAAATATTTTTATATTTTTAGTCTCAAGTTGCCAGATCAAGACATTTTATACTGAAAATGTTTTAAAAGATTAAAGAAATAAATATACACAAAAAAGCCTTAATACTAGAACTGAAACAGAGCTAACAATTAAACAGATTTGAATTTTTTACATGTATGAGAACTGAGGACATGCTATTTCTGGTTCAAGGCAGGAAAACATTTCGGATCCAGCAAATGGCTTCCTGCGCAGCTCTATTTAACCCAGCAAGAAGGGGCAGCAGCTACCCAGGGGAGAGGGCAAAAGGGACCCCAGGGATGGGGCCAAGGGTTCGATGCTGGGATAGCGACGCTCTTCCCTGGACTGCCTCTGGCTCTTCATGGAGCAAGAGGGGAGGAGTGGGCCAGGGCTTTTCCTTACCCAGTGTGACGGCGAACTGCTCGGGGACGTTGATGACTATTTCCTTGAGGCTTTGCACGTAGCGGATCCGGTCGAGCAGCGGGATGAGAAAGTTCAGGCCCTGGCGGGAGAGCAGCGGTTAGGGCCCGGATTGGCTCCCCGCGCGCGCGCCGGGCTGCGAGCGCCGCGGGTCCTTACGGGCTCCAGGATGCGGTGGAAGCGGCCCATGCGCTCCACGACCCAGGCCTCCTGCTGCGGCACGAAGAGCACTCCCACGTTGACGGGCAGGCCCGAAGTGCCGCGGCGCAAGCCGTTCCGACCCCTGGCAGCGCTGCGGGGAAGAGGAAGCGCAGGAGGTGGCGCGGGGGGCGGCGCGCCAGCATTGCCCCGCGCTGCCGGAAGCCACGGGGAAGGGCCCGGCGCTCGGGGGCGGCCCCGGCCAGCGCTTCCGCGCGCGGAGGCGGGCGCAGAGGCGGGGCTCGGTGTCCAAACCAGCGTTTAATAAGTTAAAAACAAACACACAAGGAAGGGACGCGATCCCCCTGCCCGCGCCCCGGGCGTCCCACCTGCCCCCCTCCAGGGCCTCTGCTCCCTCCTGGGGCTGGACTGGGCTGGGACCTGGCCCCGCTCCCTGCCCTCGTGGGGGAGCTGGGCTGGGGCTGCTCCACCAGGATCCTCCAGGGAAATGCAAGGGGCCCTGAGGCTGCTTTTACCTGACACCTGCCTCTCCTGGATCCTGGCCCCCTCTCTCCAGCTTGGAGCCCCCCTTCCCCTTCTCACACCTCCAGCCCCAAGGTGATGGTTTGAATCCCTCTGCTCCCTCTCTTGCCCCTACTCCCCTACCCCAGCCTGGCCTCCTCTGCCCACCCCGGATCCCACTCTTGGCCTGTCTTTGCCCCAAAGACATTCTTGGCAGCTGCAAGGGCAACAGGATTCACTCACACACGCACACCCATGCACACATGCAGACAGCACCAGGCCAAGAGCCTGTGGTGATCTCCACCTTCTCCTACAGTCTCTATCCGACCTTCGTGGAAGAGCTGCCTCTGCTCTTCCAGGGACTGTCCCAGCCCTCTGTGTCACCGCCCCAGCCACATCCCTCCCAGCCCTGGCTTCTTGGGATCTGCCTGGCCCTGAAGGGGAGACAGGGCAAGCCCCGTGAGGATGGTGCCCAGCTTCCCTAGGGCTTTTAACACAGCCCCGTGGCAGGGGACACCCCCTCATTTAGGGGCAGGGAGGAGAGGGTGACCCACAGTGCTGCACAGAGCCTGCCCCTGCCTGGGGACATCATCCAGTGCCTGCCTGGCCAGGAGGGCGAGGGGAGAAGATCAGCACCTTCGACCCTCAGCCTCTTCCACACTCCCAGCAACAATGAATACGAACCCTTCTGTACTTCCAGCTCCCCCGCCCAGGGCCTGGCCCAGGCAGCCTCATCCCAAGACCCTCTTCCAGGCTGAGCTCCGAGCTTAGAGCAGCACTGGCAAGACCTGGCCATGTCTCTGGAGCACAGGGGCTGCTCCCCAGCCCCAGCTGGCAAAGCCCCTGGAAATCCCAGTGCTGCCCCAGGGCTCAGCTCCACTATCCATGGTGCAGAGAAGGACGGAGCCAGTGAGCAGGGCGATACTTCAAGGTGGCGCCTGCTCTCTGGCCCTTTACTCGTCTTGCTCTGAAGTGCTGGCGCTGGTCTGGATGCCCCCCAGCGGCCCTGGGCAACACAGAAGGTCAGGCGGCTCCGCACTCAGACCCAGGGTGAGTAGCAAGGGTTCCTTGGCATCTCCGTGAAGGATTTCAGTTCATAGGGGATCCCCGAGTCGACCTCAATTGACTTGCGGGAGAAGAGCAGCCGGATGTTGTCATGAAGATAGATCTTCCCCGACTTGGAGCTATGAAACCTGAGTGGGGAGGAAAGCAGAGGAACCTCAGACTTGCAAGCAAGGACATGGCAACCTCAAAGGGACCCAGTAGGAGCAGAGCAGGGCAGGGGACACAACTCCAACTCAGGAAGCTTCTTCCCACCATCTCCCTTGCCTATTTCTGTTCCTGGTCAAAGTGGCCACCACTCTGCCTGCCTCCTGAGGGACAGAGACCACTGCCCTAGGGCAGGACAGCAGCTCTAATCTCTCCGTAGCCCGTCTAGTGCAGATGGCCACCATTCCCTGCTCTTCCCCAGGGCTACCAAGTCAGGTCATCCTCCCATGATAGTGGCAGGACTATTTTAGGAGGATGCAAGAGAGAGGAGCCTGGGAGTCCAGCAGCGACCCCAGACCAGTTGTCTGTCCCTCCCAGCCTGCCCTACCTCAGGTGCATCAGATAGCAGAGGACCCTTTGGAGTGGGCCAGTGCCTGGTGGGTTGTTGGAGGCCGTGGCAGCCCCCTCCTCTTCCCCCACAGGCACCAGGAAGATGCGGTGGCGCAGGAAGGTCATGTGATTGGCCGGCATGTCCTGGAAGTTGTACGTCACCAAGAACATCTTCACCACAGTCTTGTTGGGGTTAAATAAGGTCTGGGAGCAGAGATTGGAGGAGGGGAAGAGTCAGATTAGGAAGTGCCCAGGACATGAAATCTACCCCCATGCTCCCATTTTATCCCCATGGCACCCACATGCTCTGTTATGGAGACCCCAGCCCCTCCTCATGATCCTTATGTCTCCCACCCCCTTGCCTCCCTGCCAGCTCCCTGGGGACCCCATACTTCCCTTCATAGTGCTCTCTTGGTGGCCCTACACATGCTCTGCCCAGATCTTTAGCTGTCGCCCCACCAGAACAACAGAACAGAGCAGTTCCTTCCCAGGGCTGCTCCAACACACAACACAACAGGAGCCTGCCCAGACCTCTGCATGGCACTGCCAGAGGCCAGGGGATGACTCACCACTTGGATGGTTCCAGCTTTGGGGACACTGTAACCCTTCTTTCCCAAGGCCTCCAAATCGATCACTCCCTGGGCAAAAGAAACAGCACGTGAGAGAGGGCAGAGGCCAATGGAGAGCCTAACTGGGTGCTGCTATGGGGCCCAGAGCCCTTCTCACCAGCGCACGGTGGGACAAGGCAAGCGGGGACAGGCTGCAAGAGGGTGCTCAGCTCAGTCTCTCTCTGAACCAGGGAGAGGAACAAGCAGCAACCCAGAGGCGATGGCAGAGGACACCCAGTGCCTGGATATGGCCCTTGCTAATGTTCCCCCCCAGCCAAGCCCAGCCCTTCCTCACTGGCGTACCAGGAAAGGCGAGGGCGCACTGTGTTCAGAGATGTCAAAGTAGGTGACGTCGACGGGCAGGGTGGCATGCTGGGGGCAATAGGAGCCGCTGGCTCCAATCTCTGCTGTGAAACCCTCGATCCTCCCTGACGGTGCAAAGCAGCCTTTCAGGATGGACTCCTGAGAGAGGAGGGAAGCGTTACAGAGTTACGGACCTTCAAATGCCAGGCTTGCCCCTCAACACCAAACTATATTGGAAATTGCATCCATTTCCACCATGAGCACACCTGGCTGTCCTCACACAGCTCTGGGCTCTCCCGGGACTGCCTGTGAGGCACCTGTTTCTGAGATGGGCTCTACCTTTGAATAGGGGGGCTGAAACCAGCCACCTAACGCCAAGAACAAGTGCGAGCATCCTAACCTGGCTGGTCTGCAGCAGCCTTCTCCCCAGGGCCTGGGGGACAAGTTCAGCGCACAGCACTGTGCCAGGATGTGCTTGAGTGAGCTGTCCTGCCGGAGACAGACGCCTCTCCACAGAACCAACCCCATCCTGCAGGGCTCGACACGCTCTCTCCTGCACAGCGGGCGGTCGCAGCCCAGGTCACAGCTCTTACCTCAAAGTTGCCCAGCAGAGTGTGACTGACGGTGGTGGTGGCCCAAGGGGCGGCAGAGGAGCGGGTCCCCCTCCAGAGGCTGCTCCGGAGATGTCGCCTTTGGGAAGAGGGAGAGTGTCAGTGCCGGACTGGGGAGCAGGCAGCCCTGTGTTCCTTGTGTCCCCAGGGACGGAGGCCCTCACCTGGCAGAAACAAGCCCTGTCCCTCTCTCTGGGTCCCCATCTCTCTATAGCAGAGGTTGAACAGACTTTCCCACTCCACAAAGCGCAGCAGAACCTCCCCTCCACCCCACAGCCCTGACTCTCATGGCAGGGAGGCACCTGGGGCAGGGAAAGGACAGGGATTCACCCCAGCCCTGACCCTCCCAAGTGGCTGTAGAGTGCTGGGAGCCTGGTGCCACGAGGCCATGCTGCTGCCCCCAGGGTCCTGCTCCAAGGTCGGGAGGGCTCCTGGGCTGCTGGGACACTCACGATTTGAGGCGCAGGCCGCTCTTCAGCCTCCTCCTGACTGCAGTGCAACCTGCAGAGCTCTGCGGGGATGCAAGACCAAGAGCCACGTCAGGGCAGGGACTGGGGGCTTCACATCTCCAGGAGGTGCCACCCCCCTGTCCTGCAGCCCCACAGCAGCCCCAGTGGATCAGCTGGGCTCCCATGCGCAGCCTGCCCCAGGTGTCCCTGCTGGGGGCACGGAGCTTCCAAACCAGGACCTGGCTGCACGATCAGGTCCTTACCCTCCTAAAGGGGCTCTGCTAGGGAAGGGGGTGCTGTTGCCCAGGCCGCACTCAGCCACCTGCCTCCCATGCTGCATAACAGGTCTCCCAGCTAGCCCCATTTGGACAAACAGGGAAGGAGGCAACGGTACCCTCGCACTGCCAGGGACAGACAGGCCCAGGCAGAAACACCCCCTTGGGTATCCTAGCAAACAGTACCACCTACCACAAAGCTTCCCAGCCAGTCCAGGTCAGCCTCCAGCACCAGGTTATTCATGCACAGCTCATGGCAACACTGCTGGGCACAGGGTTGTGCTCACCCATCCCTGCCCACAGCCACAGGCCTGCATGCAGTAACCAGGGATGTTGGAGCTAGGGCCACGCTGCTGCCTCCTTTTACAGGGTGTCCCCTTTTCAGGGATTTTCCCTTCTGGAAGCCGCACAAAGGGCTGCACAACACAAAGGGATGACAGAGCCGCCCGGCATGACCGAGCTGGAGGCTCGAGGGAAGCTGCCGGAGAGCCACACTCTGGGAGGGCAGTACTGGGGGCAGGCAGGCTGGGGGACAGTCCCCCAAAAGGGCACCTAGGCAGGGACAGTGCTGTGCCATGCAGGTGGCACTGCTCATCTCCAAAACAGTGCTAAGCACCCTGCAGAGCGCTTGCCTCAGGGCTGGCCAGCAGCCACTGCCTGGCTTGCACCAGGGCGATAGCACTGGGACAGGCCTGGCCCCTGGGCCACCCTGAGCGCTGGGTGTCCCCAGGCTGCACCCTGCCTCTCCCCACCCTCCATGGGTGACGCTCACCTTGGCCGATGGAAGCAGGTGGTTCCAGAAAGGGACCCCCTTGGCATCAGTGCTGCAGCAGGCTGTAGGCACGGAATGGCACAACAGGGCCCTCTTCTTCCTCGCCGGTGGGGACAGGCTCTCGTCCATGGAGCAGGAGTCAGCCGTGACCTCCCTGGCTGGCAGCAGCTTCCGTTTGGCCAGGCAGCTGCTCCCGCTGAGCTGGCTGCTCCCACAGGGTGTCTTCTCCAAGGAGCTCAGGCTGCTCGGCTCAGGGCTGAGCGCTGTCTGAGGAGCTGCCGGCTCCTTGCACCCGTTGGCCATTGCTGGCAATTCCCCTTCTCTGCCAGTCCTGCTGCTGGAAGCAGGGCTGTCCCCCAACTTCCCTCTCTTCCCACCAGAGTCTGCCTGGGGTGTTTGTGCAATGTTGTGCAAATCAAGTTCAAGTAGGTTGTGGCCACTTGCCTGCTCCCCATTCTCCCCATAGTCTCTGGGCTGATGCCCTGGCAGGTCAGGACAACTGTCTCTTGTGTGCAAAGTACTGCAAGCAATGTGCTGTGGCCAGGAGGACGAGGCATCCTGCAACCCGTCCTCTCTGCTGGCCTTGGGACTGTGGCTCAGGCTGCCCTTGCATCGGTGCTCCACTACCTGCAGCCCACTGTGAGAGAAGTGCTGAGCAGAGCCACACAGGGACAGCTCCTCCACCAGCAGACCATCCTCAAAGGCATCGGCATCATCATCCAAGAAACCTGGCCCGGGACCCCCATCCCACTTGCCCTCCGCCCCCCCACCACCCCAGTGAGTTCGTTTGGGATCCCGCATCCCTTCCAGAGTTTGCTGCTCAGGGTATCCCCGCTTAATAGCTGCCCGGCTGCCTGTCCGTTGCTCTGTGCTCTCAGAGGAGCTGGAGAGGTGGGAGAAGATGGAGACCTGGTAAACCTTCTGGCGCTTGATCTCTGTCTCATTGTAGCCCATGAGGATGCTGTGGCAAATGCAGTGTTGCGAGGAAGGCTCCAAGGCCACCTCTCTCCCTGGCCAGGACAGACCAGAGTCCATGCTGCTCTCTGGGGGCAGGGATGTCTCTGTATGAATGTGCCGCATGAAGCCTTATTTGGCTGGACCTTGAGTGGAGCTGGAGTCAAAACAGCCTGTGCGGCAGCAGGGGAGGGACAGTGAAGTGCCCGGGGCCGCAGTGTGAAGGCAGCGGGTGGGAGCTGCACCCACCTTGCTCAGGATGTCCAGGTGAGCCTGCTGTTATGGGGTGCACTGCAGCACAGCATCTGAGGGGACAGAGCAAGAGGAAGGAGATGAGCCCAGGATCCCGGTCCTCAGGCAGCCTTCGCGCAGCAGGGGACATGTTGGGATCCAGGCAGCTCCACATACAGCCCTGCTCAGACCTGCCTCTCTGGGGCTGGGAAGGGGAACCAGCTCAGTGGGGCTCCCTGGGGAGCTTGGTGGCATCACCCACCTGCAGGATCAGCTCTTCCTTCCTGGCCTGGGCAAAACAAGGAGTCTCCAGCTGGGATGGAGGCTACTGAGGACAAGTCTGAGCGAGTGGGGAGGAGGGGGGCCTGCCCACTGCCAGTGACTCGATGTGCTCGCGCTGCTCTGGAGCGCAGGAGCCGGGCAGGTCAGACCAGTCCCAGGGGCTCAAGCCTGTAATCAATCACCCCTTTGGGCAAGAGCAACGGGATCTCCAAGCACTCGCCAAGGAAGCCTCCCCCAGGCGCATACGCTGAACTAGGCAGGCTGCTCTGCGTGCTTCCAGCCTGCCTTGGGGCCAGCACTGGGGCTGTGCATCCCAAGGGAGCCTCATCTAACGCTGCAGCTAGCTCTGAGCTGGCTGGAGCAGGGACCTCAAACATCTGAACTACCGAGGTGTGCAGGTTAATGGCATCTCCAGCCTATCCTAACCTGCGATCAGCAAGCTGTTGAAGCAGAGCTGACCACAGACCCCTGCACTACCCATCCACACTACCCATCTCCATGTACCTTGAGAGCTTGGCCTACTCTCCACTACATGGGGCCCCAATTTTGATTTTAAGTCCGGTTTTGGAGCCACCTGCCAGCAACTGTCTGCCATGATAAATACTGGAACAGTCACAAGACCTGAGAAGATGGGAACTCTGCAAAAAATCACCACCAAGCTGTGAAGCTCCGCAGTCTGAGAAATAGCCTAGGTTTGGCAGCTCTGACTTCAGCCTGACCCCACAGCTCTGTATGGCTCCCATGCAAAGTCTTGGGGGCAGGTATGTGATAGGGAAAACAATCCTTAAGTGGGTCAAGGCTACCTGGGGACTGAGGCTGCTTTTACCCCCACAGTGATGGGGATGGGAGGGTGAGAGGCCGAGGCAGTTGAGCAAGGATTTGGTGTAGTGATGAAAGGTGCAAACTGCTGCACTGCGGCCTGTCCTGGCTCTGCACTCCCCCCTCTGCTCCACACTGGGCTCCCCATCCTTCAGTGGAGAGTCATTGGCACAACGAGCTGAAGACACCAGCGAGCCGGGCGCCCCCCCAAAAGCAGCGTGGCTGCCAGGGACTGGCTCCCACCATCACGGCGCGCCTCCAAACCTCCGCACTGTCCTCTCCAGCTCTTCAGGCTCCACAAGGGCTCTGACGGGGAAGGAGAAAAGAAGAAGCAGGGCTGGAGTGACTCAGAAACTCACCAAGAACAGGGCAGGAAGCAGGGCACCACCTGCATGTGGTGTCACACAGGCAGAGAAGCAGTATTTATGTTCAGCCTCTCTCAACCTCCCAAATTCAAAGACCACATAGGTCTACAGGCCATCTCAGGCAGTATCATCAACATGATTTCCATTTAAACAGCAAATACTTTAAGGTAAGCTGTGAATTCTTCATATCATGCTTAAGGTTGGAAGGGACCTCTAGAGGTCATCTAGTCCAACCCCCCTGCACATGCAGGGTCACCTAGAGCACATGGCACAGGACTGCATCCAAGCGGGTTAGGAAGATCTCCAGAGAAGGAGACTCCACAACCTCTCTGGGCAGCCTGTTCCAGTGCTCTGTCACTCTCAGGGCTGAGTAGAGGGGCAGGATCACCTCCCTCGACCTGCTGGAGACGCTCTTCTTAATGCACCCCAGGATCCCATTGGCCTTCTTGGCCACGCGGGCACACTGCTGCCTCATGGTCAACTTGTCGTACACCAGGGCGCCCAGGTCCCTCTCCGCAGAGCTGCTCTCCAGAAGGTCGGTCCCCAGCCTGTACTGGTGTCTGGGGTTATTCCTCCCCAGGTGCAGAACCTTGCACTTGGCCTTGTTGAATTGCATGAGGTTTTTCACCGCCCAGTTGTCCAGTCTGTCCAGGTCCCCCTGGATGGCACCACAGCCCTCTGGGGTATCGGCTACTCCTCCCAGGTTCGTGTCATCAGCAAACTTGCTGAGGGAGCACTCTGTGCCTTCATGCAGGTCATTGATGAATAAATTGAACAGGGCTGGACCGAGGACTGACCCCTGGGGGACACTGCTAGCTACAGGCCTCCAACTGGACTCTGCACCGCTGATCACCACCCTCTGAGCTCTGCCATCCAGCCAGTTCCTAATCCACCTCACTGTGCACTCATCTATCCCACACTTCCGGAGCTTGCCCAGGAGGACGCTGTGAGGGACGGTGTCAAAAGCCTTGGTGAAGTCGAGATAGACGACATCCACCGCTCTCCCCTCGTCTATCCAGCTGGTCATTCCATCATAGAAGGCTATCAGGTTAGTCAGGCAAGATTTCCCCTTGGTGAATCCATGCTGACTGCTCTTGAGCACCTTCTTGTCCTCCGTGTGCTTGGAGACTACAGCCAGTATGAGCCATTCCATCACTTTTCTGGGGACGGAGGTGAGGCTCAATGGCCTGTAGTTGCCTGGGTCCTCCTTCTTGCCTTTTTTGAAGACTGGCGTGACATTGGCCTTCTTCCAGTCCTCCGGCACCTGACCCGTTCTCCAGGATCTTTCAAAGATGATGGAGAGCGGCTTAGCTATGACATCCGCCAGTTCCCGCAATACTCTTGGGTGCATCCCATCAGGGCCCATGGATTTGTGGGTATCGAGGTTCCTTAGGTGCTCTCTGACCCAATCTTCCTCTACCCAGGGCAGGTCTTCCTCTCCCCAGGCTTCTTCTCTTGTCCCTAGGGCCTGGGGCTCCAAAGGGCTGCCCTCGGTAAACACCGTAGCAAAGAAGGCATTCAGCAACTCTGCTTTTTCTGTGTTATTCGTAACCAGGGTGCCCATCCCGTCCGCCAGCGGACCCACGTTTTCCCTGATCTTCCTTTTGCTGTTAATATATTTGAAGATTTTTTTCTTGTTATTTTTAACACCCCTTGCCAGATTGCGTTCCAGACGTGCCTTAGCTTTCCTTGTCGCATCTCTGCATTCCCTGACTACGTTCCTATATTTCTCCCAGGGGACCTGTCCTTATTTCCACATTCTATATACCGACACCTTCTGCTTGAGCATTGCCACAAGCTCCTTACTCATCCACGCAGGTCTCCTGCCTCCTCTGCCTGACTTCTTACACACAGGGATGTACTGTTGCTGCGCGTGGAGGAAGTGCCACTTGAAAACTAACCAGCTCTCTTGGGCCCCCCTACCTTCTAGGGCTCTAGCCCATGGGATTCTTCCGAGGAGGTCCCTGAAGAGGCTAAAGTTGGCCCTCCTGAAGTCCAGTTCTTGTTGCTTTCTTGTATTTTATACCCCTTTTGCTTGCTTACCTTCATGAAAACCTGTGCATTTGGGAAGATTCCTACTTATTTTTGGTGACTACTTCATAGTTTGCTATCCAAGATGCTGCAGATCAGCAGCCTCTTCAGGCTACAGGTCTCATGGCCACCTCCCAGCCCTTTACGCCCACAGCACCTGTCACTTTGTGGCCCTACAGACAAGGGGAAGGGCTTGCAATTTCCTTCCTCTAAGGAGCGATGTCTGGCAGGAAGGCAGAAACCAGGAATCTGACAGCGCTGAGCCGTGATGGCTCCCCACCAGCTCCCTCAGAGCAGAGATAGCAGCCCTTTCATGTGCACAGCACTCACCTGCTCAAAGCTGCCCTTGATGCACAAAGGGGATGTGTAGATGAAACACAGCTTCTTGGGCACAGCCACGGCTTCCCTGCAGTCATAATCCACCAGCACCGTGCCTTTGATGCCTAGGGGAGGGCAAGGAGAAGAGTCAGCCTGGGAACAACCTGTGGCATGAGGCCTCCACAGCGAGCACAAGCCCTTAGGAACCTCTACCCCAACAATGCAGAGGCTGAGGGTAGAGGAACTGAGGGGTAAAGGGAGGCAGCGCTGCCTGTCACTGGGCCCACACACTCCCCAACTCTCCTGCCATGTGGCCCTTGCCCAGGGCTTCAGTGCAGCAGCTGTTTGGAGAGCAGCTGCTGTCTGTCCAGCTGGGTGTCCTGACTGCAGGAACTGTCCTGGAGGCAGCCCTTGCCTCACATAACCCTCTACAATGCAGCAGGCACCAGTCAGGCTCCGTGTGAAGGCCACGTCTTGCCAGCCCATCAGATCACCCCTCAACGAGTCATTGGGCACTGCAGGATCTGCATCCCCCAGAGCCACTGCTCTCCAAGCAGGGTGTAGATCAGCACCCAGGTAAGAGAAGTTCATGTCCAATTTCCCAACCCAGCCAGTATCTCCAGTGCACAGGACAGGAGTGGAAACAGCTGGGCCAGGCAGATGAACAAAATCCTTGAAGGGATGGCTCAGAAACACCGAACACCCAAACATCCCCCATTCTGGCACCCCGGTATGGAAAATTCTGCAGGCTAAAATCTTTCCGGTTGGAGTCCTAGTGTCAGCAGGTCACTCGCAATGCTCAGTGCAGCACTGGGGCTGACCCCGGCTAGTCTTTCATTAGACTTCCAATGGCATCTGTAATTAATAGGCACTTGCAGCCAGTCCCCGAGAGCAGGGCAACCCGAGAGCCACTGCCAGCGGTGCCAAGCAAAGGGCATCGCTAAGGATCAGCCAGGACACAGAACTGATACACTAGCTCCTGGAGAGCGTGCACAGCAGGGAGATCTATTCCGGAGCACGTCAAGTGTCCCACCTCAAGCTCCAACAGCAGCTCTTTATAAAAACACTCCTCCTGGCACCTTGTGCAGGGCCTGTGTGAAGGTGCGCAGGACGTCAGTGAACACCCACAGCGGAGGGCCATGGAGGGACGTGGAGGTGCTAACTCACTGTGCTCTACCTGCCTGGCACATGAAAGACTCCTGCACCTGGTAGCTGTTCCCTCCTGCGCCCCGGGACAGATCTGCACTACCTGCATGGCACAGCCGCCCGCTGAGAAGCACAGCCAGCAATGGGCAGCAAAAGGGTTTGCACGGCCCAGCCAGAGAAAGCCACATCCTCCCGCATGTGTCCGTGCCGGGACGAAGCCATGGTTTCAACCTGCGTCATTTCTCTCTCCTTCCTGCGTTCCTCTGTGGTCGCATCCCTCCCAGGTCCTCAAGGCCTGGACTGAGACATTTGCTCCCAGAGGCAGCTGCATTTCAGGAGGACGGGTGATGCCAGCGCTAGCCAGTAGCACCCACTGCTGCCCATTTTGGCAAGCCGGGCACTGTTGCCTAGGCCTTAGGCAGGAGGGGGGCAGGAATGCCCTTGCCCCAGAAGGGTTCCCTCCGCCTGCAAGCGCAGCCTGTGAGGGGCCGCCCTGCACGTGCCCTTGCAGGGCTGCCTGGCAGCCTGGGACAGGCGGCACCGTGAGGAGGAAGGAGCAATCTTCCTCTATGGCACTGCCACCAGGGACACAAGCCCACTGTGTCCTCTCCAAGGTCTCCTAGCACCCGGCTCCACAGCTGCATCAGACACAGCTTTCCTCTCTGCATCTCACCTGGCCCGCTTGGAGAAAGGGGCAGGGAGCCCCCAGTGCCACAGGACCAGCAGGGAGAGGCACGTCCCAGGTGCTGGCACAGAGGCATTTGGGGACACTGAGCTACCAGACTCCGAGCAACAAACAAACTGAAGCTTCAATCTGGTGGCAAGAGAGCAGGATGGCAGGAAGGGTTCCCAGCTGGGCAATGCGGCAGCCAGGCTGCACATCGGGCTGCAGCCAAGGGCTCCAACTTGCAAAAGGATCTGTTGCCATTTTGACTACACTGCACCCTGCCAAGGGACAGGAGAGGCAGAGGCCTTAGAAAGCAGAGCCTGGCAGGGCTACCAGCACAACTCTGGTGCGAGGAGGAGGAGGAGTGGATTCCCTCCCACTCAAAGGGAACCCACAGCTCCGGCACGTCTTGCACCACACAGAAGGAATCCCTGAACTGACCTTCACTGCCTCCCTTCCTCCTGCTCCCTCTCCTGGGAAGTGCTTAGGAAACCAAACTTCCCCAGCTTCACTCGAGGGTGAAGCAGGAACCACGAGCAAGGAAAGAGAGGGACAATCGTGACAAGAAGTCAAAAGATGAGCTTTGGTAGATACAGAGCATAAAGACATGAGAAGTGCAACAGAAACTGCTGGAAACTGATAAGTCACGGCTCCATCAGTCCTATCTGGACCAATAAAAATATTTAATAGGGGAAAGCTAGCCAGGGGAGGTGTAAAACCACAGGCTCCCGGCACGTGCTAAGGGCCGAGCTTGAGAAGCAGGCAGAAAGTTTCCATCAGGCCCCTGGGGGATGGCGGCAGCAGCAGCAGCGCTGCCACCAGAGAACGGCTGCTCCACGGCCTGCAGGAGCGGGTATACCACAGCCAGAGATGGGAACCACTTATAGCACTGTCCATGGCGGAGATGCCAATCCATGGAGCAACCCCTGGAGCGAGGGAGATGCTCCAGCAGCAAACTGTACCTGAAGGGAGAGATGAAAGGAGTAGACCCAGCTCTTTCTCTTCCTCCGGGTTTGGATTAGGGGAAAAGGTGCCCGCACTCAGTGGAAACAAGGCGGGGGGGGGGGGGGGGGGAGATGGTGCAGAGGCAAGTGCTGCTCTCCTCCTGCTGTACCAGATTTATGCAGCTGCAGGGCCTTGCTCAGTGCTGGCCCCTGTGCAGATAACAGGGAGGAAGCCCCAGCCCAGAAGGGAAGGATGGGGCAAGAGGGAGTGCCCTGTTAGAGGCTGCCAGCACCCAGAAATCATCAGAGACGGCCTCTAGAGATGCAAGCCCCCACGCTGCCCTCCGCCCGTGCCGGGGAGGAGCTGCTGCCCTTCCTCCCAGCCCGTGGGAGGGGACACAGTGCGGAAGCCCGGAGGCTGGAGCGGTGCTCCCGTGGGGAGCCTCGCTGCAGCTCCGGCGGGCGACCGTGCACCCCATGGGCTCCTCGGCCTCGCTGCGGGCTGAGGTCTGCCCCACGGTGCCTGGCCCGAGGTGCCGCTGCAGCTCCATGGGGACTAAGCCCTTCTGCTCGGCCGACCCAGGACAACACAATGAAAGCTCCGCAGGCAGCCCGGGAGGCTGGAACAGAGCCTGGCGCCCCCCTTGGCTCTGCCCGCAGCCTCACGCGTGTCCCCTCCACGCACCTTGCCGGGGCGCCTTGCACGCAAACCCAGACGCTGACAATAGCCTGCGGGCAGCAAGGGGGCTGGCCGCCCCGCACGCAGACCCACTGCGCAAGAGCCACCTGTGCAGGGCTCCCCGCGCCGCCGCTGCCTCCCCTCCACGCAGCCGCCCCTCGCCCCAGCGCAGCGCCGTCAGAGAATGAAAAGCGACTGAAAAGGCGGCAGGACGCGCGGGCGGCTCCGCGGAGCCAGCGGCACCCGCTGCCCGCCCAGCCCCGCCGGCTCAAACCTCGCGGCACAGGCAGTAGCTCGAGCCCGGGGCAGGAGCCCCCGGGAGCTGCCGCGCGCCGGGATCCCACGCAGCAGCCGCTCGCGAGGAGCACGGCGCAGGTTGAGGACGGACCTTTGTCTCTGCCTGCCTGCCTGCCTCGCTCGCTCGCTGCTGGAGGAGGAAGAGGGGGGCGGTGGGGGACAGCGAACAAAGATAACACCCCTAGGAGGGATGTCACAGTCACGTTAATCACTTGGAATTCCAGCCAGCACAGACCTGGGCGCTGCAAATATGGGCAGCAAATGGAGATGCTCAAAGCTCTGCAATAATTGGATCCTTTCACAAGAGCACAGGAATTCAGTCCCCACTGGAAGTCGAGAGATCAAATACACCGAGAGGCAGGCACAGCACAATCCGTAGCCACCGCTGTATCCCGATCCGCAGCCGCCTCCCGCTTCCCGCCCCCCTCCCCATTCCTTTGCACTGCTCTAATCTCAGGTATCCGCTTGGCACAGGGACGGCGCGGGAGGACCGCAGCGCAGAGCCCGTGCCCCGAGCTCAGCACTGTCCCCTTCCCATCCAACTTACTCCACTTGTGGCAAGGTGCGGACACGCTGCCAGGGGAAAAGAGGCTTTATCGGAGGAAAGCGGCAGCCTCAAAGCCCGGCTGGAGCGGAGGAGCAGCCCATGGAGAGGAGCCCCCCGGCGGCCCCCGGCACACGCAGCCTCCCGCTCGGCGCCTCAGCGGCGATGAAAAGGCACTGAGGCTTCTGCCAGAAAACAAAGAGGCAGCGGCAGAGCTGGGGGTGGGGAAAACTCTGCTGCCCAAGAGGATCCCTGCGGAGACAACCGGAGGCTGCCGGGCTCCGGCACCGCCGCACACCCCCCCCCAGCCCGAGGTGGCACCCACTCACCCGGCCAAGGCGTCCGCAGGGGGCCGGCTCTGGGTCCCCTCCCCGAGGAAAGGCCGAGTGGGAAGTGCTGCAGGACCGAGCCAGGCCCAGGACTGGGCTCACTGTGCTTCACCAAGAGCGGCAGCTTTTCACCTCAGGGTAACGGCTATGTGCCACTGCTTCCGAGGGTACGGCGCGGCCCCTGCCACGCGGGCGAGCTGCATGGCGAGGGCAATCTGCAGGGCTCAATTGTCAAAGTTGGCCTTGTGGAAGCATGGCAGCCTCGCTGCCCTTGCCGCACGGCCGCGGGACTCACCCTGCGGCAAGGGGGAAGAAGCCTGTCGCTTGTTCTGCGTCCAAAGCAAGACCCTAGTCGTCCACGTCCATGCAGGGATGTGTCCATGGGCCCCACCTCAGCTTTCTGGCAACCTCTGGAGGTGGCAGCCCAAGCAGCCTCAGTGGCCAGACAACCACACAGACTGGCTGCTCCGTTCCAGGCCTCGCTGCCAACTGGAACCAATGGGATATTTTTCATTGCTAGCAGTTACCAAGTCATGTGGACATGCATCCAAGCACTGGACGGCCACAAGGAGCCTCATAGGTCCTGACGGAGGGGCAGGGTGCGCTGGGTGACAGGGTTGCAGAGGGGGAGCCCTGTGAGGGAGCCGATGCTCAGAGTGCTGGGGGAAGAGGGCAGGACAATCTGAACAGCTGGTGGCAATGGAATCTCTGCTATCTGTGCTCTGCTCCCTAGCTCAACACTCACCTCCTGCTCCTCGCCACCCTACACAACCCCAGCCATTCCCAACACCTTCATCCCACCTTTCCAAGCCAGCTCCTCTCATGCCCCCACTCCCCATCATCATCATCCACATTGTTTGTGCGCACACACACACACACGGATACCCTTGCTGGGGCAGCACGGCTCAGTGTCCCCTGAAGGGTACTATTCCCCGCTCCCAGCCCAGCCCCTGCCCTCCACGACCACCAGACCTTGCCCTGTGTACACGCACCCCCACGCATGTCCCCAGAGTGCCCTTCACCTGTGCTCTGTCCCCTCCTCATCTCTGTAGCAAGTGCTCTAACCAGCCCTCATCTTCTCCATCCCCGACCACCACTCACCTACCTCCAAGTCTTGCCAGCCCAAGCCTCTTTGCTCACAACTCATGAGACCCACCAAGCAGTCCCTGATACCCATATGGGAGAGCAACAGGAACATCCTTCTTCCAACACCCCCTAAACTGTCCTAGGAGCACTGCAGAGCAATGAGGACAGCCCCAGGGATGCTGTGTTACCTGAAGCAGCTCTTGACATGCAGGCCTCAAAGCTGAGCGCTGAAAGAGGGAACTGTGCTGAGAAGGGCAGCAGGGATTGTGCAGCAGCGTCTACCCATGGAAACTGTCCCCTCACAGTGCAAGCCCTCTTGCGATACGCTTCCTATTACTGTGAGAGCCCTCCAAGGGAGGTGCCTGGGCGCAGGCGCTTGGGGCTCCGCTCCACGTCTCGAAGCTGCAGCCTGCAGATAAGGCAGCAGTGGCGACGTTCAGTGGATTTTCCATTGCCCATGCTAGACATCGACACGTATGGGGGGGAGGAGATATCCTATAGACATACACATGCACACCCATCCACCTCATTTGTCCCTTTCCAGATAGGATTTAGAAAGTCTCAAGTCTAGCAAAAGTCAAAGTGGGGATACCAAGTAGGTATTTGGGCTCTATACTTGCTTGACTGTAAAGTGTTATCACAGAGAAAGGGCATTTCCACTCAGTTCAACATCCTGTACTTTGTCAGATGAGGGCAAGGTCTGTCCTTCCGGCAAGCCTGAAGGAAGGGAGAGGGAAGAGAGCTGCTGAGGCAGCAGGAATGGGTGTCATCACTGCCACTTGAACATTCATATTGTTGCCCATGCTGGGGGCAAGAGAAGGGGTGCACAAACCGCTTCAAAGGCGAACAGGGGAGATGAGGAATTGGTGTGTCCACCTCCAGTCCCGAGGCACACGCAGGCCACTCATGCAGGGCGGCAGGATGCAGCACTGCATCTGCTCCTGCTGTGTCCCACAGAACCAGCAAACACCCTGCTCCACATGCACAGAATTGCTCCTTGGTTTTGCAGACAGCAAAGCCCTCTGCCCCACACCCTCACCACCACCCTATAGCTACGGCAGGGCTCTGGAATAGCAGCCCAGGGCTCTGTGCAGCAGTGTATCTAGGCTGCCCATAGGGCTCAACGCTCAGATATTGCATGGAGACGGCAGCACTCAGGAAGCCAAGGCCCAAGCAGTGCCTCTTGTGAGAGGGAGGCCACAAGGGACCTGCCCTCGGGGCTATCAGGAAGGTGCAGCCCATATGGACCATGCAGTGCAGGCCATGCCGACATATCAGCATCCTCCATCTTCGTGGAAGCAATAGGGAACAGGGCTGGGATCAAGCCACAGCTGCATGCCCAGACAACCTTCCTGCACAAAACAAGACAACTTCCCTGTTACTGCTACAAGCCATGCTTTGTTGCACACCTTCAGCAGGAACAGATAAGCTCAGCGATCTCAGGAACCAGCTCTACCATGGCAACTGGGCCAAAATAGCCCTTAACCCTGAGGGCAACCATGCCACAAGGGACACAGACCCTCCAGCTCTGACGTTCATAGGGAGATGGAGTCTGCAAAAGCCCTGACAGCTTTCCAAGGAATCACCTACTGCCAAGCCACACAGTGACCTACCCACACAGATGGGGATGGACCTCAGGGGCCTCTTGGCTCAGCCCATCAGACCCTGCTGCTCTTGAGCGTTGTAACAGGGATATCCAAGTAATGGAACAGTGCCCAGAGCAGTATTGAGCAACAATGGGACTGCAGGGAGATGCAGCCAGGGGCAGGGAGAGAGCACAGCTCTGTGGCCCCACAGCAGCCCAGCACCAGCAAGCCCAAGGGACAGGCCTAGATGAGCAACTTGACAAGGGATCTGCAGACAAACGCAGGCCCATGGAAACCTCCTAAACAGTGCAAACCCACATAAAAGTGTCTTGGGAGCCTGAATGTTGGGCACATCCTTCCAGTTTCTGCCGGATGGAGAGGCTCATGCTGCTGCAGGTCAGTGTGCCCAGGCTCTGCAGCCACGCGCAACCTCCTTTGCTCCAATTTGTTACCCTGGCAGAGGGGGACAAGGCAAGCACTAAAAACCATTTTAGTATTTACACACCAGACATGGCTTCTGGAGCATTAGACGCTATGGTCAAAGTTAGGAGACTCAATAAATTGCAGAACAGAGTCGTTTCTGAAGACAAGGCTGATGAGGCTGCTGGCAGCCAGCCCTGCAGGACAGGATCAAGAAAAGAGCAGCCATGAGAATAAAAGGCTGGCAAAGCAACAGAAAGTACTGGGAGCACGTAATTCTTTCCAGACAGTCCTCCATCTGCTCCCTATCTGCTTGGGACAGTCAGGCAGCCGGAGCCTTTAAAAGGACGGCTGGTGATTTCTCCTCCGATCGCCACTGCCTCTGCACCCGAGATGGGCTCCCCAGGGAAGATAAACCTGGAGCCCTCCCCACCTGGAGGGCCAGGGGCCTCCGCAGCCTCCTGGCAACGTGAGCATCCCCTGCAGATCACAGCCCCGTATCACCAGCTGAGCGGGCAGATGGGTTTTTGCCCTGTGCTTTATTGCCTCTGTGCCAGAGCCAAACTGCTCAGACCCATGCAGGTAGTGAAAACCAAAAACACAAAAACTCCAGTGCTCTGGAGAGGATGCTGCAGCTAAGAGCAGTGGATGCAGAGCAGTGCAGGCAGCAATCCTGCTCAGGCAGTGCTGCTGCCCTCCAACACTGCTGAGAGACAGACCCACAAGAAGGGCTGGTTCCTGCTGGGCCAAGATGCAGCAAAGGGGATAAACAGAACAAAACCCTGAGCTCTCTGCTCACCTGCAGACAGGCTGGTCCAGCAGACCCTGAGGTGCAACACTGTCAACTTCCCTGAGAAGTGCAGATCTGTGGGATGACACAGGTAGGAGGGGACCTCATGGGGTCCCTGTCCAGCCCTGCTCCAAGCGAGGCTGAACTTGAGCAGGTTGCTCAGCACCTGGCCCAATCGAGGGCTGAAAGACTCTAAAGTTGAAGGTTGTTGCCCTTGTCTGGGTCTGCTCTAGTTTTTTTTTTTTTTTTTTTTTTTTTTTTTTTTTTTTTTTTTTCCCCCCCCTCCTCCTCCTAAAATCTGACAGGAATCTCCCTTGATGCATCTTGTGCCACTGCCTAATATCCTGTCCCTGGACACTTCCCAGAAGAGTCTTGTTCCAGCTTCTCTCCAAATCCCCATCAGGCAGCTGCCAAAGAGATCTCTTTGCTTTGCCTTCCCTTGCCCAGGCTGTGGGCAGCCCCACGGCTCTCAGCCTGCCCTTCTTCACTCCGACCCACAGCCCCTTGGCACCTCAGCTGAGCTCTCTCATTTCTCTCCAGCTGACTTACCCTGGGGAGCCCCAAAGCTCCTCCACAGACACCATAAGCAGTTCAGCTTCAGGGTGGGGAAGGATGAAAAGGGAGAGAAATGCGTTAGTCTGCAATTAGTCACACACTGGATCCGGGAGCGTTGGATCCTCACAGGCCTCAGGGGGAGAGGTACCGCCCCGGGGACAGAGCCCCCGCGAGCCAAGGGGAGGCCCGGCATTTCAAGGAAGGGGTGCGAAGATCCGTGCAATGGCAACATGCTGACCTGTTGACAAGATGGGGACGCAGAGCCAGCGTGGGGAACAACATCCACTTCAAGCAGCACCTTGGAGGAGCTCTCAGCCAGGCTGGCCTCATCCAGCCCTGACAGAGATGCTAAGAGGCAAATTCCTCAAGGGAGCACCCTCGCTCTCGACTCACCCTGTAGCTTGGAGGAGTGGCAGAGGGTTAACCTGCAAGAACTGAATTCACAAGCTGCGGCAGGCAAAGCAGCTCACTGGGAAGAGGGAGCAGCCACCTGCGGCAGGAGGGAAGCCACTCTGCCAGGCTCGGCACAGGGACTCCACCACATCCTATCCAGCAAGACGTACCACCGCATGCAAGCGTGTCCTCCTCTCAGCTGGAGAGGTGGAAGAGGCTGCAAACAGAGTGCACTGCAGCACGGCAGCCTGCCACAGCCCCAGGGCAGCTCCAGGCCTCCGGAGCATCTCTGAGGAAAACTGGAGCCTGTTAACCTCCATCCCTCCTGGCCAAGCACATAGCCAAAGAGGACAGCAGGTCCTGTGCAACAGAGCCCTACAGACACAACTTGCCACAACACTGAAAAAACAGTGGGGACTGTTTTGAGAATTTGATCCACAGCTCTGCTTGTTAGAGATACCAAGTGTAGTTTTCAGTTCCTGTCACAGCGTGCCCATGTCAGCCTGTACCCAAGGTGAATCCTAAGTACCTGCTCCAAGAAGTTTGGCCCTAAATATACAGAGCTTTAGCTATGCTGCTGTGGCACCATATGGCCTCAGGAAGTGATGGGCAGCCCCTTCTGAAGAAGCCAAACTCACTGGCAACCAGCTAGGAAAGACAAAAACAAGACAGTCCAGAATAGGACCTTACATGAGAGAAGCAGCCCTCCACAACCCCCTCAAGCATCCTCACAGAGCCCAGACCACAGAAGGGCTTTTGGAACCAGCATCCCCCTGTACCTGCAGGGCATCATCTCACACCAGTTCTTCCCATATGCCATGATCACTCATTACAAAACTATCCATTTATCCTTCTCTGTCCCAGCAGGGATCATTAATTTTCCCATCCTCCTCCCACTCTTCGAGCGCAGGGGAAAGTTAGGGGACAGGATGCGACCAGAACAGGGACCTGCTTCATTTGCCCAGGGCTGGCTGCACATCTCACAGCCTCCTGGGGACAAGGATTCAACCCATGTACCTGGTCACTCCCTCACGGAGCCTGTCTTCAGTCTCACACCACAGGCCCCCCAGGCCGGCTGCGTACTGAAGGCAAGAGCAGATTTGGCACTTGCCCAAGCCCCACGCGACACGTGACCAAGCCAGATCCTAGGGATCCTGGCCCGTTCCCCCCTGCTCCACTGCCCAGACCATGCAATCTCTGCGGCAGCCACGGGCGCCACGTTCACCTGCCAAGCCCTGAGGCCTTCTCAGCTCTCCCCCGGCACCCTCATCCCATTGCCTGAAGCTGCAAGCCTGGCCTGCAAGGCCCTGGCTCCCTTAAAGCCCAGCCCTGGGAGGGCACCTGCCTCTGGCTTCCCCCTGACTCACTGCCCTGTGATTCACCCCCTCCTCCTGCCTGACTCACCCCTCCGTGCCACAGCCCTGCCACGGCCATCAGGGCAATGCCGCAAACTCTGTCAGGCAGTGAGGCAGGCAGGAAAACTGGCCAGGTCACACCAAGCGCCTCCATCTCCCGCGGCAGCAGGGTCAGAGGTGATGCCGCTGGCTCAAGTCCACCACGGGGGGGACAGGGCAGCAAGGCAGCCCAGGAGTGCTGCCATTGTGAGCAGGGCCAAGAGTGAGGCTAGGGGAGGGTTTCCTCAAGGCTTCCAGGCCACCTTCCAGGCGACGCTGTCACTTGATCAGGCCTTCGGCAGCCTGTCCCCCACCCATGGCTCCAGGTGGGTTCCCCCGCAGGGCTGCAGGCAGACCCATACGCTCGCTCCCTGCCCACCCAGGCCAGGCCTTTTCTCCACCTGGGTCTCCAGGTGGCTGCAAAAGACAGAGCTTTGAAGCCCAAGAGCCTCCCTGGGAAGGAGAGAGGAGGGGGCCCCTCAGTTCAGCTGACCACCCGGCTCTGCTAAACAACAGGGTGGGCAGTGGAGCGACCAGGTGCCAGGCACAGAGCTCGGGCAGAGGGAGACTCTGCTGTGAGTGTCCTGAGAGGTAGGAAGAGCCTTCTCCTACAGCAGGGCTCTGCTCACCTGGCTTCGGCTAGCGCCATGGTCCTACAGGGCCTGAAGCCTTGGTTGGTCCCTGAGCCCAATCAGCACAAGCTACATGTGCGACAAGCCCGTCTCTGCAAACGACCTCTCACCCTAGCAATTCCCTTAATACTAGGGGCAGTGGCTCAAATAAAACAAGCTTTGCCCCAAATCCTCTCCCTTCACACTCACCCCAGCATCGTTCCCTTCCAAAGGCTCTTCTAAACACGGCCTCTTTCTTAGGAAGGACCAGAGGAGACGGAGGCTACAGAGGAAGATTGGGTCAGAGAGCACCTAAGGAACCTCGATACCCACAAATCCATGGGCCCTGATGGGATGCACCCCAGAGTGCTGCGGGAGCTGGCAGATGTCATAGCTAAGCCGCTCTCCATCATCTTTGAAAGATCCTGGAGAACGGGGGAGGTGCCAGAAGACTGGAAGAAGGCCAATGTCACGCCAGTCTTCAAAAAGTCAAGAAGGAGGACCCAGGCAACTACAGGCCAGTGAGCCTCACCTCCGTCCCCGGAAAAGTGATGGAATGGCTCATACTGGCTGTAGTCTCCAGGCACATGGAGGACAAGAAGGTGCTCAAGAGCAGTCAGCATGGATTCGCCAAGGGGAAATCTTGCTTGACTAACCTGATAGCCTTCTATGATGAAATGACCGGCTGGATAGACGAGGGGAGAGCGGTGGATGTCGTCTATCTCGACTTCACCAAGGCTTTTGACACCGTCCCTCACAACATCCTCCTGGGCAAGCTCCGGAAGCGTGGGATAGATGAGTGCACAGTGAGGTGGATTAGGAACTGGCTGGATGGCAGAGCTCAGAGGGTGGTGATCAGCGGTGCAGAGTCCAGTTGGAGGCCTGTAGCTAGCGGTGTCCCCCAGGGGTCAGTCCTCGGTCCAGTCCTGTTCAATTTATTCATCAATGACCTGGATGAAGGCACAGAGTGCTCCCTCAGCAAGTTTGCTGATGACACGAAACTGGGAGGAGTAGCCGATACCCCAGAGGGCTGTGCTGCCATCCAGGGGGACCTGGACAGACTGGACAACAGGGCGGTGAAAAACCTTGTGAAATTCAACAAGGCCAAGTGCAAGGCCCTGCACCTGGGGAGGAATAACCCCAGACACCAGTACAGGCTGGGGACCGACCTTCTGGAGAGCAGCTCTGCGGAGAAAGACCTGGGCGTCATGGTGGACGACAAGTTGACCATGAGGCAGCAGTGTGCCCGCGTGGCCAAGAAGGCCAATGGGATCCTGGGGTGCATTAAGAAGAGCGTCTCCAGCAGGTCGAGGGAGGTGATCCTGCCCCTCTACTCAGCCCTGGTGAGGCCGCATCTGGAGTACTGTGTCCAGTTCTGGGCTCCCCAGTACAAGAGGGATGTAGAGCTGCTGGAGAGAGTCCAGCGCAGGGCCACAAGGATGATCAGGGGCCTGGAACATCTGCCCTATGAGGAGAGACTGAGAGAGCTGGGCCTGTTCAGCCTGGAGAAGAGAAGGCTGAGAGGGGACCTGATCAGTGTCTATAAGTACCTCAAGGGAGGCAGTGAGGAGGATGCGGCTGGCCTCTTTTCAGTGGTGGCCGCTGACAGAACTAGAGGAAATGGCTGGAAACTGAAGCACCAAAAGTTTCATAGGACCTTAAGGAAAAGTTTCTTAACAGTGAGGGTGCCAGAGCCCTGGAACAGGCTGCCCAGAGAGGTTGTGGAGTCTCCTTCTCTGGAGATCTTCAAAACCCGCTTGGACGCAGTCCTGTGCCACGTGCTCTAGGTGACCCTGCATGTGCAGGGGGGTTGGTCTAGATGACCTCTAGAGGTCCCTTCCAACCTTAAGCATTCTATGATTCCTCTTCTACAGCCCAAGTGGCAAAAAAGAGCAGCAGCGCATCCCTCCACAGGGCAGAGAGCATATTTCAGGCCATCCAGCTGGGAACTGGCAGCAGAGAATTACAATTACAGAAAGAGAATTTCAGTCTGAATGTGGATGAGGGTAGTTTGCTAAGCTGCAAGTATGTGAAGTTGATGCATCAGCTGAAATGCTTCCTGCTCACAAGGGCTGGCACACAGATCACTAGCTTGACAAAGTGACACCTACCAAGGCATACAGAGGAAGTTGCTGCTTCCAGGAACTCCTGGCTAGCTCATCCTTTTCACAGCATCACTTTGCTGCCTACATTTCTCCATGCCCAGGGCTTGAAAAAGTAGAAAAACCTCAATGCCACAATCTTACATTCTTGCTGCAGTGACCTGCTCAGTAAAAGTACAGAGGCTGGAAGGAAGTACGTGCCTATCTCTGCCTTTTCCCTCTGCCAGGGACCTAGGGAGATGGTCAGGCTGGTCCCCACGGCTCATGGAATATTCCTGGGAGCACTTTTAATCTCCTGAGCAGACCACACTGAAGCGCTAGCCCTTTGTTCCTAAAAATCACATCCAAGGTTATCTGTTCCAACAGAAAGGACCAGATGTGGAATTTCTTTAAATAAAAGCTTAGATTGGGGAGCACATGTCTGTGGCAAAGGATGAAGCTGAATGGCCAATCCTCTCCTAACCCAACCTGGAAGAGTTTTAAGGATTAAATTTCCTATTCTGGTCAGTAACACAAATTCAAGTTTGCTAAAAATAGAAAGCACACCGTGTGGCTTGCAGCTGGCGCTTGCCCTTCCTCTGAGCTGGAAAACCCCATGGTCTTGGCAGCCCTGTGCAACCCGCCGGCGGGGGGGCCGCGCACGTTGACTCAGCACACCCTGCAGCCTCCTGCACAACCTGCGCACGCTGCCCCGCTGGCTCGCGCCGCCCCACGCTCGGGATGGCAGCTCGCCACCTCCTCTTTCCACCTTGCTGTGGGAAGGGAAACGCAGCTTCCAGCCAGCCATCCCTCCCCCTCCTTCGTTTGCTGTGCCCCATGTGGCAGCTCGCACAGACAACACTAAGCACAAGGGCTAGGAAAGCAGCTAGACTAGGGCTTTCCTGCTTAACTATACATGCAAAATCCAGTTCTAGCCTGGGCAGGTCATTTTAAAAGCCAACTTCCCCCTTCTGTCAAAGCGAAACCTGCCTGCAGGCACTTGGGACTGTGGCCTCTTCTGCGTTTTGGAGGTGTCCTCCCTGGGGCAGGGCCTTTCGCCTCTGCTCATGCAGCCTCCACCTGCTCAGAGCAGGGCAGAGTGCCCAAGTGCTGACAGCGTTGGCACTGCTCAAACCCATGGGGGAGCAGCTGCAAGCACCTCCTCACCCCACGCTTGGATATCTCTTACAAAATACCTGCCTGCCCCCTCTGCCAATCCCCTCAGATGAGACGGCCTTATGCTCTTCCCCACAGAACATTAGGCATCTCTCCTCCAGCAAGAAAAAGCTCTTTCTTCCTCCTTTTCTCCAACAAAGTTCCACACAAGGATCCTTCCCACCAGGTCTGTTTCCTCCATCTCAGGCCTCCCCTTCCTCCAGGCCCAAGCTCCCACTTCCTTTGCCCTTATCAATACAGCCATCTGTCCTTATCTCCCAGTTAATGTCACCAGACTGTGGGGACCATGTGTCCTCTCTCAGCCTGACCTGGTCAGGGAAATTATTCTGCATTGCAAAAGGGTGATTCTTCACAGTATTTGCCACAGCACTTGACAAATTAACCAATGGCCCCTACAGCAGGGTCAGGAATGGTAGAGCACAGCTTCACCATTTTCATGTCAAGGAGTAAGATATGGAAAAGTCCTGTGACTCACCTGAAAACCTCTGGGCAGAAAGCCTGAGCTAAGTACACAATCCAAGCCTCCTGGCTCCCATGCTTACACTCAAAACACTCATGCATCTCAAGATCCAGTGCCAGTTTTAACTACTCTGGTCTTAAAGCTATCCATGAACTTGCCCCCTCCCCCGCCTTTTTTTTTTTTTTTTTTTTTTTTGGCATGTTCCAGTAAAGACTTAGAAACTCATCCTTAGCTCACAAAGCCGGACCACGGGATCTATGCAGTGGCCTCAGTTTGGCTCTGTGTTTCACCACACACCTCCAAAAGCTCTTTGGGGCCTGGCCCATCAGATAAGGCCTGTTAGGACCTCGTTTCAGGAAGCTGTAAGTGCAGCCTCTGCTCTTCAGCTCTAGCTGAGCTCAGGGAGCACACCAAGGAGATCAGCATCCCCTAAAATGTCTAGATTTGGGGCAGGAGCAAATCACCACCCACCTACCTTCCAGATAAAGAGGCTGATTATGAAGGCTTGTTCGCATAGGATCCAGTTCACACAATTCACTAATATTATTAAGGTTTACTGTTTCTCTACTGCATTTGTCATGATCACAACCAGGTTAAGAGTCCCAGGCTCTTGTCTGGTTGAGCAGGATCACTGAACAGGAAAGCAAAGCTCATGCTGTGGAACAGTTGTACACTGCTCACTTACACATTTCCTGGGATCTCTCTTCAGCTTCAGGTCACTCATTTGCCTGATTCCATCTTCCTGGGGACACTTGAAGAACAGACCCTTCCAGTTCCCCCTGGGAAAGCGAGTTCAGGTGGTATTTCCTATTACTACCATGTGAAGCACCACATTCCCTTCCTCCCCTCTCCCAGCTCTATTACCCAGGACACAACCTATTAGGTTAAATTCATTATCCCCTATCACATCATAGCACTGTCTTTTCATTTCTCTCTTAATACACATCTGAGACATATCAAGTTCCAGACAGGCTCACTCAAAAGGTAATTCCATGCTTTTCTCTTAAAATGTGTGACTTGTAGAAATCTTTGCAAGTGCTGAGGAAAAAAATATTTGAGGGTTCATTTTATGACAGAATTCAACTTTTCTCTCCAGACCATCACTTTGGTTGCACCTTTCTCAGACTCTGGATGGTGACGTTCTCACCACTGCTTGTATTTGTGCAGCGCCATCAGCAAGCCAGTGTTTGGAGCTGCCTTGTAGGGAAGCTTTCAAGGGCAAAATGTCTTTTCTTATCCAAAAGCAAGCAGCACATGAGTACAGGCATTTCCTGGCACACTGTTATTCCCTGCTTCAAGCCTCTGCTGCAAGACAGGCCTCTGATATCAGCCTTCCTACCGGAAGCATCACTGGGTTTTCTTCGGTTCCTCTAGCAGTATGATATTGTCGAGAAACACAATTAGAGAGAGCTGTAATTTGTAATAAATCATTCCTACTGAACTGCCAGGAAGAGAGCTGCAGAGGAGAAAGGGGAGAGCTATTCCAAATCTGAAGTTTATTTGCTCAACCAATACAAGCCATGAAATAGCCCTTCAGCTACAGGAAACAGGCACAGCAGTAAGTGAAGCACTTGCAGAATGGCAGCCTAATACTACAAATTCACATCTTCTCTCTATGAAGACTCACTACATGGCCAATCCCTTTAAATCCCAGGGGGTAAGCCTGGGGGAGAGGTAGGCAGGCCAGCCCAAGACAAAAAGCTAACAATATGCTAGTTCCTCAGAAACTGTTAATATTTTCAGCTGTTGCATGCTCCTAGAAGATGAATTGGAAAAGAAGAATCTCTCAGACCTACTACTCAATGTCGCAACCACTTTCTTTTACTGGCAGCCAAGCAGAGAGGGCCACAAGAACCAATTTACTCTCTTGCCCACTACTGGTCCAACTACCCCCATCTCACTACTGATGGAAACACTGGCATAGAAAGGATGCAAGGGAAGGGCTCACCTGTCTGTGCTACTTTCTTCTCTGCCTAGCTCCAGCATTGCTGATTGTCAGTAAGAAAACCTCAGTACAGACAGCACAGATATTCCCCAAGTCCAAGACGAGCACAGAGCTAGCTCTGATGAACTATTCTTTATGCATCTAGCAGACGGCAATGGCTGCAGAGCACTGCTGCGCTCAACTATCTCATCACAATCTAGGGAACGTAAGTAGAAACACCCACCGAGCCAAAGTTTCTTTCTGGGCTCAAGGACTCACCTTTTCTCTACCGAAGTCCCCAGCACTGTTTCAACAGTGGCAGCATTAGGGTTGCTGCCGATGCCCAGAAGGACATTAGCCAATTTTTCAGAGTGACACTGTTCAGCATGGTGTTCCCACCGGACTATTAGCAGACACACATGTTCCAGACCAGCCTAGGAGATGGCAACAGCGAAACGCAGCGTGCAAGTGCACAGCACTTTCCAAACTCCAACAGGACAGCTCAGCCAGAAGGAAATCTCTCTCGGCTGCCTCTCCCTAGCTTGTTCCAGCGCTGCATATCTAACTCCTCCCCGAGCTGATAGCTGACAGAGTGACCCCACTGCCTTTGGGCTTTTCTGTTCCTTTGTGCTATGCTTAAAAATGTATAGAATGAGCAGGCAAAAAAGAAAAAGAGGGAGTAGCCTTCAAAAGATGACACAACTATAACTGAAGTCACAGCACTCAAGATTTCCAGTCTTAGACAAGGATCTCAGCATGCTAAATGCTGTATAAACGCAAAACAAAACCCTCAAACCCCAATCTCTGTCCTAGAAGCTAGCAACCAGCCCACCAGCACTTCAGAGCCTTCGCCACTGGGCTCTGCTGCCATTCCATGGTATTTCACAGTACATCTGGGGCCTCAGACTGGAGGAAAAATCAGAAACACTAGGCTACAAAAATGCGCTCAGAAGGAACTACTGTTTGACTGGATTAATTTTGGTCACATTCTGCCATTACTGTGCCCATAATATTTTTTATGCCAGTTCTAGCACCAGTTCTAGTGATGAAGGTCAAATTAATTAACAGCAGTTCTTGAACTGTCATTTTGAAAATACCCTTAATACCATGTAATGCCAGACTCAGCTTCCCCCACAAGAAGGGAGATTCAGTGGCCAGCTCAGAGCAAGCAAGCTGTTCCCCTTCGTAAAGAACAGGAACGTTCTTGGAAGTTGGAGGGAGGAAGGGCAAAGCCGTCTGTCACGAGCAGCTTTCACTTAGGTGTGGAGGCCCCCATCAAGAACAGCAGTACAGGATGCCTTGTTAGCAGAAAATCAACCTCAAATATGGCAGCCCAGGTGTCTTGTTAATTAACCTCAAGGACAACAGCACAGAACATCTTATCAACAGATAAGGAACAAAGCAAGAAAAAAGAAGAAAACTGCAACCGCATGGCTGGTGCGTGATTAAGAAGCTTATTAGATAATCTTGACGTAATTCTTTATACTATTGGCTTATTTAGCAACTGCGCTTTGCATGCTTTTTGCAAATAAGGAATTGTATCTGGTTTAGTACAATATATAAGTTGCATCTGATGCTTAATAAAAGGTCTCTGGTTCATTAGACCGGAGTCCGTGCACATCATACACTGCACTTAGGCTCCATCTTCCAGTTTCCATCTACCTGTTTGTCCTCCCTTGGAAACACCAGGGTCTGCAGTCCAGGGGACATTTTACAGACAAGTCTAACACATTTGGGAGTTTACGATAGATGGGACTATAGCATAGGGCAGAGTTGGGCAGTCTATACACATCTTAAAATCACCCCAAAAACAATGCAGACTCTATGGCAGACTGTAGAGTGAAACAGTTTTCATTGGCACTCCTGAGGTTTTGTCTTCTGGGCCACAGGTGGAAGGAGGGCTCACAGCTCGGGCAAAGGATCATGACATTTGTGAATACAGGGCTGCTCAGGCAGCCCAGACATGCATCCTTTCCCCTCCAGTTCAGCATGAACACCTAATCCCAGCTGAAATCCCACCACAGACACCGTAACAGTGTCTGTGTTACGCCTATAACAGACCCACATAATTGACCTGCACAAGTTCAGAGCATCCTCTGAAAGTCACATGTGCTCTTTACCCTTCAGGACTGGGGACAGAGCTGAGGGCAGGATGTTGTGATTCACTGCGAGCAGTGACCTTTGAGGGGGGCAGCGAGAGAGGTTTACAGCTCCCACTCTGGTACATGTTAAGATGAACAAGTTTTCCTTGCTTCCAGGCAGTCTCTTCCCCCTAGCTTACACTTGAGGCTTTAGGCACTTTGCAGAAGACAGGTCAGGTCCCAACCATGCTCACATTGTAGCCAGGCTGCAGCTTGGCTTCCTGACTTATTCCCTCCATGCACGGACCTGGACAATGCTCTCTGCTGGGTTTGGTAACAGGGATGAGGCCCCGTGTCAGGGTCTGGTAAGGGGTATGCCCTTACACAGCTTCAGAAATGTTTAACTCTTCCTTTACCTGCTCTAGACAGGAGTCTCAGGGTCATATCACACAGTTAATTAGAGCTTCTGCTTTCCATCAGCCTACAGATACCCTGGAGCAAGGCAAGCAGGCTACATGGGACGGACAGCATGGCACAGGGCCAGGCATCCTTGGGCGATGCAGAGATGGCCAGATCCACTGACACCAATCACCTGAGGATGAGCAAGGGCAGCAACATGACAAGCTAGTCCCTGTGATCTAGCGAGCAGGTTTAGAAGAGCAGCTTCTTTTGGGCTGGGCCTGCTCTGTAACTCCAGGCTCCAGACAGAACAGGCCTCCAAACAGGAGCTGCCTCCTTGTCCCTCAGCAAGGAGGAACTGGGCAACCTGTCCCTCCCAGCCACCCACCCCGAGGCAGCTCCCAAGGGGCCTGGGGAGAAGAGCTCTGTGGGGCTCTGCACGCCAAGTTAGCATGCAAGGAGCCCAAAGGCACAGAACGCAGCGCACGACTGGGACAGGAGGGCAGGAAGGAGTTCCCAAAGGCAGGACGGGATAACCAGCATGCAGGGATCCCAGCAGCTCCGTGCTGGCCCCAGCTGCTCGCCGGTGGCAGCAGGGGCCAGGGAACATGGCTGCCAGCAAGGGGTTGCCATAGCAACCCCAAACCCATCCCACTGCCTCCCTGCTTTTTGTCTCTGCTCCCCCCACGTCGCTGTCCCCAACACAGTGCAAGCTCTACATAACCTACTCTTGGGCTCCCCAAAAGCTCCACATCACCCTGAGGAGTATAACAGGACAGAGGTGCCATCCTCCCTTCCCTTTCACTGGGCCCAGCGCATGACACCAACCTGCTCCCAAGGTGCAATTTGGGAGCCCCAGGCAGCCAGACCAGGAAGCACAGAGACCCCCAGTTCTCAGCCCCCAGTGCATTGCATCAGGGAGGATGCTCTGCCACTCGGTATTGCCATCTATCCAGCCCAGTGCTCCCACCCTGCCTACCCCATGAGGTGACAAGCAGCCCCCAGCCCAGCCAGCCCCCTCACACCATCACCAGTGGCACAGGAGGCCTTTCTGGATGTCAGAAAGCTCCACGCACCTCTTCCATGTTGTGCCGAGGCAGCCCTGAGGGAAGCAGAGATCCAAGATTCTTCTTGCTGCAGCCTAGCAGACATCCCTTAAGATATCTCCTGTCCCAGCCCATTCCCATGTTAGGCAGATCTGCTCTTCTGCACTTAGCTTTGCTGTGGCTTGAGCTGGAGATAAGATCTGGCTTCACTTCCTGTCCTAAAAACTGTTGTCAACTGTTGCTATGTGCTGTTAAACAATTATTAACACAGCATGTAAGCAGAGTTCACCTCTCTCTCTCCTTTCCTACAGAGGCATGAGATGCAAGGGAAAGACAGAAGACCCTGGTAACCTGCATTCAGGTGTGATACCTGCCAACATCTTTGATGAATTATTTTAATGGCTTAGCAATGGATTAAAATATATATATGTGCGCGTGTGTGTATATCTATCTCTCTGGAAAAGCTCAGCTTCCCTCCCCACTGCTGCCCCCTCCCTTGCCCTTCCTCAGGTCCAGGAAGGCCCACCACAAATGGTTACATCATTTGAGCATTACAGCAGCAAAGCCTCAGTTCTGATCCTGGGTGAGTCATGGGGCTCAGGAGACCATACAGCTTCCTTCTATACCATTAACTATGTCTTGGCCCAACTTTATTTTTAGTCCACTGAAAACTGCAGAGCTGTGTCTTGCCTCAACGTGAAACTTAGCAAAGCTCAGCACTAATCTCAGCTCAGCTGGGATATGTGACAAAAATAACACGAGCAGGTGGACACCCAAACGCTCAGAGGGGCCCAAACTCTTGGGTAAATAAATAAGGGAGAGGCCAGAAGGCGCCACTCTGTGCTGTGCTTGGTTGGAGAATGTCAGCAGCAGATGCCACACTGCCATCCAGCCACATAGAAAAGGCCAGAGTAGCGCTCACATCTCTTTCTGTAGTGGGTCTTGGGGTATTTTCACACCCAAAGGCTTTGTGGGAGACTGCATTCTGTGTGGATGCATCCATCGAGGGCAGCAGGAATCAACTGCTGCAACAGGAGGGATGCTGCATCTTTGGGAAAGCAAAGACAGGGAAATCGGTAGCTCATAGCCAGCTTCCTTCTGTGCAATGCATGGGCATTCACAAAATCCAAGTTCTTCCTAGTACCTGAAACACTATGGACCTGCAAAACCTCTGCACACTAGGATACAGGACTGACACAGCTCTAAGAGCCAGCAGGACTGAACACAAATAGGAGTTCAGAGGGACACAGGCAACGCTCAGAGGCCTAAAATTAGCCCCAGCAAATGATCCTCTACTCCATTCTTAGGAGCAGGGAGAACTGAACAAGGATTCGGCTGTCCCAACACTCCCAAGAACTTACTCAGCCTACTAGTAACAGGCACAGTAAGATAAAGAGGGGATTCCTCACATAGCTCCAGTTCCAGTACCCATGAAGAACCTGGACCTCCATCTCTGAAGGGGCATCAATATTTCTTTGGCATTTCCTGTGGAATAAGACCTAGTACTAGATCAGCTAGTAATGCTGGACAATGGTAGCCAGAAAGTGCTAAAAACAGACTGAACAGTGTCACGCTGACCACTTTCAGTTGAGGTTATAACCCCCTCTTCACCAGGGGTATGGAGCTTGTTTACAAGGGCATCATGTCTCATTTTTGCCAAAGGCACCAAAAATCTATCCAAAGGTCTGCAAAGTAGAGCAGGAGGCAAAGCGATAAAAAAAAAAAGACAGCAATGTGCAGGGATCTCTGGGAGGAGGGAGCTATGGTTAAAGCACTGGAGTCTCAGCACAAGAGAATTGTGCACATGGAAGGGAGAGTTCATTCACCAAGTCTGTGAGCAAGCACAAACCTCAGCCACTCACAAATGGTCTGAAAAGCAGTTTATGCCATGTCCCAGTACTGCACCCAAGCTCATTGCCTGACACTGGAGAGAGCCCTTGGGCTACCTGAAGCTTTCAGAACCAAGAATGAGTCCCCCCTAAAGCAGGGAGTCTGCCCCTCATTTTGGCAGGTTTATCACTATATCCTCTACACCAGGACCAGACCATCCTATCTCTGCACCAAACCTTAGCAGCAGTAAGATCTGGGCTTACAGGAATTTCCAGGCAAAAGAGCAAGGCACAATGGAGTCAATGACCTAGCAGAGAGCCCTGCATCCTGGCCCAAATTTTCTTGTCAGACAAGTCAGAGAATCACCACAGGGAAAAGGCAAGGAATTCTTGCCATCTGCTGGGCTTGGTCTTCCAACATACAGCCCTGTCATATCCTAAAGAGCAGCTCTCCCATGTAACCTCTCCTGGCTGAGCTGCACTTGAGCATTCAGGTATGAGAAGGGCTCAGTTTAGTTTTCCAAAGGTGAGATCCTGCTGAAGGCTCTCTTCTCAACAGGAGCACACTCTGCAGGTTGGTGGGCACTACTGCACCCTACTGCACACAAACATGCAGACACAGGCATGTGGAAGGAAGTTCACACTCATCACAACTTGCTCCTTTCAGGTCACTTTAGATCAGTGAGGGCCTGATCTCCAGATTCCTTGACAGTGGCAACAGAAAGGCCACCAGCTCTCCTAAAATACTTCTGAGCCTCATTTGCCATGGTCACAGGCCTGGCCTCCATTCTAGAGTTAAAAGAGCTTAAAAGGTACTGCCTTTGAGCTTCTTGACCACATGCGGGGCTCAACAGTCTTAACAGGACAGGTCACAGACACCTGCCACACTGCCAGAAAGGCAGGAAGCAGAAACATCCAAGCAGCTGGGCTCTGCCAACACCTGCTGCAGTGACACCAGCCCCACAGAGCTGACCCAAGCATTGAGGAGAGGGAGGAGGACAGGACAGTGCTCCTAGTGACCATCGCACTGCCATGGTAAAGGAAGGGAAGCAGGTAACGACCGCACTTGTGGAGGTCCGCTTTGGAGATGGTAGTGCTGAATGCCTTGGTAGTGGACGGTTGACCGCAAGGACAAATGTCTTATCAGCAAGGAGCAAAGCAGGAAAAGGAGGAGGACTACAACCACATGTGGAATGTCTTGTCAGCAGATGAGGAACAAAGCAAGGAAGATAACCACAACTGCATGGCTGGCAGGATGCTGATTGATTGTAATTTTAGCAACACTTGTGCTAAGAGAGTATAAAAGAAGTTGGTTTGAGAATAAAGTTGTCTCACTCTGCATCCCAGACTGAGTCCGTTCTTTCGCAAGGTGCAACATGCACTGGTTCTAACCTTGGTGCAGGCTGGAAAAGCCACTTGGCTGTCAGCAGCCATGCCGTGCTCTGGGAATTGCTTGTTCCAGCTGGGCTGGGATGCCTTCAAAGACAAGCGCACAGTGCAGAGAAACGGGTTAAACACAGCTGGGAAATAACCAGCCCACACAAGGGGACCCCTGAACAGCAGACAGTAACTGCTCACACCCCAAGGCGGGGAGGCTAGTGCCATGCACCACCCTGAGCACCCCAGCACCTTAGCACTGGTGAAAGATGCAGTGGGATGTTAAGAGCCCCCCTCTAGTTACAGCTCCCCCATTTCTCCCACCTCACCACCCCAACTCCCTGAGTGACTCCAGGTGAACATGCGATTCCCCCAAAGAGCCAGAGCAGGATCCCTGGGAAGGGCTGCTATGGTCACATTCACTGAATTAAGTAGGAAGTAAAGGACTTTTGACTCTCTCGGCTTTATTCTCTCCCACCCTCTGCAGCTGTGCTTGGCTCCACCACACAAGGCTCAGCCTGTCCTTGGGTGGGTGATTGGCATATGGTTTGGCTGCTAGTGCTTGCTCTCACTATGGTCCCCAGGAGCTACCCACCGAATCAGACTGCACAACACAGAGCCAGGGCAGGAAGGGCCAAACTCTGCTGCTGGCTAAGCCAAAGCTCTCAACATCCTCCACAGACAGAGCCAAATTGAACACCATAGCCCAGGAGACACTATGGCGAAGCAGGAAAACGACAACTACTTAATAGAAACCTCTGCGAGGCTGCCAGAACTGCTACAAAGACATTTGAAACTCCTCCCCAGAGCTGTAATTACAGCCTACTGGAGATCACACTGTGCTAGGCCCTGGTGCCCAGCAGGCCTTAGAAAACCAGGACGATAACAACCTCCCAAAAACCATGTGCAGGCCCCAGAAAGCACTGGCCTTGTGGAAAGGCACCCCGTGCACAAGCCGCATGCAGTGTGTGCCTGTGTATTAAAGAAACTCCATCAGTTCTCTGCTCTGCCATGCTACCTTTCAGGCAGGGCTCTCTGAAAGCTCTAAGCCGCAGCAGCCCAGTGACAAGAATTACTTTGGACACCACTGAGGTCCTGCCACCCACATGTGCCCTAGCCCAGGAAGGGCCTGCGATCCATCTAGCAGGGCCCAGCTGAAAACACGCCCTGGGAAGGAAGCACTTACCCCAAAAGGAGCGAGGCCAGGAGATGAGGATTATCACTTCAGCTCTTGCATTAAAGGCTTTGAATCTTTGCTAATTTCCAATAACAAGAATCACAGGGTTGACATCAGCCTTGGCCTGGGATAAGGATTCGTTACTGAAAAGCACTTTGGGCTGAATCACTACCCTTACTTTCTATGGCACACAGGGCTTCTTTAGAGGCTTCCCACCCAGATATTGTTCTGCCATCACACTGCTTGGCTGGGGAGCAAAGGGGTAGGTGTTAAGGATACAACAGGGGCGAGTATGACTGCAAACCACTAACCAGCCCTGCAAAAGCTCCCTGAAACACAGAGCAACGAGTTCAGCTGCTGTTCATTCAGGATTCACAGCCAGCTGAGAACACTGGCAGAATCACAGGGAAATATATTCACTGGCAGCTAAGCACTCACAAGACAAAGCAAATGGGACTAAAAGAGGATAAAAGGGAAAACAAGGAAGGCAAGGAAGTTTCCCAGCTCAAAACAATAGTTTTAAAACAAACTCCAAACTTTGAGATCAAAATGAATTATCAGAGGTTACTGCCACCTGCTTCACTTGTACATGGTCACAGACAAAACCAAAAAAGAAATTTTAAGACTCAGTCAAATAACAAGGCTTCAGGAAGCAGAAGTGCCAGGTGTTGCAGACAGAAAGGATTACAAACAACCAAGCCCACACAGCTCAGCAGAGAAAGGGGGGTCCCTCTGATGTGATGTGAGGTGGAAAAAAATCAGGCAAAATCCTCCCACAGCAGAACCACACTGCCAAAACCCAAGGAGGGCATCCCCCACAAGCCATCTGCTAATGTACAAATGACTCCCTTTGGGATTTCTCTCTTGTTGCCCTCCACACCTGTCCTGCATCAAACTTGACTCATTAATTCCTCCAGCTGTGATGTCTTTGATAAATTTCACAAAAGCTATGCTGAAAAGATGCTGAGGGCATCATTTTTCTAACCAATATGGCTCCTTATTTTCCCTTCCACATCTGTCACCCCATACTTAAAGACTACAAAAAGTGTGTCTTCTTATTTCAGATCCAGAGACACTCCTGGTTCTCTAGGCACAAAGTAAATTATGGGATCTCCCAAATACCAACTTTCAAGAGTCTGACTAATAACCAACCCCTTGAACCATCCTCTGAGACACAGAGGCAGGATGACAACCCCGAGAAGAGGTCTGGGTGTTTGTGCCTGGTCTGAGAAACAGAGGGCAGGGATGTGCCAGGAGTGAAGGCTGGTACAAGACAAAGAGGAGGAAGGTGAGCGGGGCAGATGCTCTTCCCTGTCCTAGAAGGGCAAGAGAGCTCAGGAAGGGAACTTCCTCCCTCCTGCTCTGCCTGCCCAGAAGGAACAAGACCTGAAATTGCCAAGAAAACACAGTCTGGGAAAGCTCATCACCATATCAGGAGTATATAGGACCTGCACACTTGAATCTGCCTACTAAGGAGGCTACTAGGAATGAAGCAACAACCCTAACAGTGAAATTAAAATCATCCCTTATCCCCTGAAGCCCATCTGTGCTCCCTGCCCAGGGAGCTGAGGAGAGCAAGCGGGGTCCAGATATTGGTGCCTGCTTCCCTTGCAGCAGCGGGTATGGAAACGAGGCGCGTCAGCAGTGGGGCCAAAGCACAGCTGCAGCCCCACGTGCAGCCTCCTGGCAAGGAGGGCAACCACAGGGCTGTGCCAGCCCCGCACATCCTGGCCACCATGGCGCCCACAGGAAGGGACGTGCTCAGAGCCTGGCAGAGCCACCAGGAAACTGCCAGCAGGTCACAAGAGGAGCTGCTGCAGAGAAAGCAAAAGCAGGTGCTCAGTCTCCTCTGCAAAAGCTGCCCTGGTGACAACACGATGTCCCCAAAACCCACCTTCCCCCACCGCCAAGGCAAGCTTTATGGCATCGAGACACTGTCCCCACAGACAAAGTTTAACCCTCTTCCCACGCAGCTCCTGCAGTTGCCTTACCCTCCTGCCCTCCTCCCCGGCGTGCAGCAGCATTGCCCAAACTGGCTGCTCAGCTGTGCGGGAGCTGCATGCTGGGACGTGTAGTCCCCGGCAGGGCCCTCGCGCCCTCCTCACATCACTGCTCTTCTCAGAGCTGGAAAAAAAAAATGAGAAGGCAACAAGGACAGCTTAGCTGCCCTGGTCCCAAAGCAGCGCTCAAGCAGAAGCAACCCTGGTGCTGTCAGAGTTGGAATTTCCTCCCCAATTTCACCTGCCACAACCTCTTTGCCTTAGATATTACCGTGTTTGCTCCACCTCTCTTCTTCACATCAGGATTTGGCCCTGACACACTAACCGCAAGGCCCCAGCTGCCTCTCTTTGCTGAGGCTACTGAAAACAGCTTTGGCAGCTGAGGACACATCCATCAGCAGGTCTTGGCTCGGGTGATATTTTTCACAAAGGCACTGAACAGAAGTTACTTTTAAAGCATCCTAAAAAGCAGCATGGCATTCCCAAAGTGCACACTGCGCACCTTCCACAGCATCAGGAAACTCTATGCTCCTCTAAAAGAAAATATTTTTTTAAAAAAACATGCCCTACCCCACACACACATCACCACAGGGGTTAATGTCCCCCAGAGTTGAGGAGCAAGCACACCCCACTGCCAGCTCCCAGCATGGAGACATCACCCATGTCTTTCCTGTGGGATTTCTGAAAGCCAGTGGTCATGTTGTGAGCAAGCCAGATCTAGGTGAAAGGGCAGAAGGACTGCTGACTAAGGGATAAGTAATTCAGCTGAGAGTCAGATAAGGAGTAAAAGAGCTGAGACAAACAAGTAGAGGGGGACAGTCGTTAAATGTAAGGACGCGTGGACACTGCTAGTTAGCCTATCACACTGTATAGTCAGACGCATGGACGCGGGGTCTTAACCAATCATTGTAAAGAAGCGCTCACGTGTTCCAGGAAGCCTTGCATATAAGCGCGCTTGGAACCCTGAATAAACTGGCACTGCTTGACCACATTGACCGTGTCCATGGTGTCCGAGACCCCCACATCCACACTTTCCTAGTGAGCAGCAGCCCTAGTTTTGCCTTCCAAAAATAACATTCCCAGCAGACTCCAAGCACCACTCTGTGACACCTGCTCAGCCCAAGCAGCCTCAGAGGTGCCAGGTGCCCCATTGTTCCCCTTATGCAAGCACCTGCCCTCCCAGAGGGCCCTTCTGCCAGCAGCTCCTGTCACCAGAGGACGGCAGCCCCTCACCACGGGGGCCAGGCACCCGCTCCAGCACCTGCACCCAGCACGGGATTTATCCCGTAGCAGGTGCAGGATGGGCCGTACGTCCCACTCCACGGCAAGGCCGGAAGGCTCCCCCCAAGGCACGGGGTACAAGAGCGATGCCCACCTGGGGCCGAGCTGCTCCCTGGAGGAGGGAGAGAAGGAGGAAGAGGCCCCATCCTAGCCGCGGCGCCGCAGACACAACGTGCCCTTGGTGGACGACGCCTGGGGGCAGCACCTGAGCCCCGCCCCGCTCGCATCCGGCGCAGGGGGCAGCGCGGCCACCAGGCCGGGGCGGCAGCGGGAGGAGCTGGGGGGCAGCTCCAAGCAGAGCTCGTCCCGACCCAGCCGCGGCTCCCCACACTGCATCCCCACCCGCAGCCCCTGCGTCCACCGCAGTGCCCTGCAGGCGCCGCGCTGCCCGGGCGCCCCCTGCTACAGAGCCCCCCCAACACCCCACCCGCCCCCGGCAGAGGCGCTGCCCGCCACATCCCCCCACTCACAATCCTCCGTCATAGCCCAATCCCCAGGCACAGAAACCAACTCCTCCCTCACATTACCCCCGCCAGCAGCCCCGAACCTTCTAAAACGAGATGAAGCATGGGGCACATTAACCCCTTCAGCGCCGCCCCGTGGTCACGACACTCACCTGCACCGCCTCCTACTGCGCCGCCGCTCCTTCCGGGTGCCCGTGCGGCCACGCCCCCCGCCCCCTCCACGCTGATTGGCGCGAGGGGCGGGACGCGGCGAACCGCGGGGCGGGGCGGCCAATGGGCAGGGTGGTGACGCGCAGTGCAGGAGGCCCATCTCCGACACGCACCTTCCACGTGCGGGTCTGTGATGACAGCAGCTGAAGGAGGCGGGCTCACGTACGGCGGCTCCCCATTGGTCGACGACGAAAGGGGCGAGGCCAGCCGCAGCGACCGGTTTTGGGATTGGGGGGGGGGCGCAGCTGCCCCCCCCCCCCCCCTCACGGCTCTCCTCATCGTCCAGCCCCACAGACAGAGGACCCCCACCCCCCCGCCATAGACCCCCCTCCAGCCCCCATGGATATCCCTGCCCCACAGACACGCCCCCCCCACCCCCACGGACACTGTCTCCTCCCAGCCCCACAGACAGAGCCGACCTCAGCTCCGTGAACATGGCCACATGTGGCCTTAAAATATGAATAGTCAGGAATATTCAGCCAGGGAAAAAGCGTTAAGGCCACAGGCGTTTGCTGCCGTCTGCAGGTGACCCTAGGCTGGGCAGAGTACATATGTCTCCTCATGGGGTACGGTGTGCTTCCACAGGCTCCCTTGCATCACTCGCCCTCCTCCCGCATGGCAGGCTGGACCGTGCTGCGCACACCCAGCCCAGGTCCATATGGGCAAGCCAAAGCAAGGAGAGGGTGAAGAAAGGAGCTCTGAGACCTGGAGCTCAGCCAGGGAGAGACTGCGGGGAATTTTACAGTCCTTGGAGGAGCTGGTAGGAACCAGCTGATCGGAGGCCCCTTGCAAGCCGCACTGGGCAGCAAGGCTGGGCCAGGCCCTGGACGCAGAGCAGTGACTCAGGCCCTCATCCCAGCCAGGTGAGGAGGAGGAGAAAGCCCAAGGGGGAGGCATTGGGTGTCGCTCCCCCTCTCTTTGCAGCGCACACAGGCGTCTGCTCCTGGGGCAGCCACGAAAGGGCTTGCCCCTTAATCTCTCCTGCAGCCTCTGCACATCACAGCACAACCTTGGGGCCTGCTGCAAGTGGCTGAGGGACCCCCCGTCACCTCCCGGCACAGCCTCCTCACACTGGGGTTCTTCTTGCCTCTCATCCCCTGCAGCATCTCACAGGGTGGGGAGCCAGAGGCCAAACCCTGCCTTGGTTTCCCCTTCCCCAGCTGATATGATGCCATCACTAGGGCTTTCCCAGGACAGGAGCCACCTCGGGGCCCCGCGGTGCCCAGCATGGCCATGTGGGTGCCTGCGGAGGTCCCTGGCCCTGGTGGCATGTGGGGCGGTCCCGCGCTGGAGGGACATGCGCTGACTCTGCAGGACCTGCAGGAACCTGCTTTGAGCAACATGCTCGATGTACCTGTTTGACCAAAATGGCTATAAAACCAGAGATAGGAATCAGGCTTTGGGCTTCTAGGTGTCCCTTCCCACCACCACTGCCTGTCACGGTGAGCAGTGCTCCAGGGTGACCAATCATGGGGTAAATCCATGCAGAGATGGGGTCCCTTCCATGCCTGGGATACAGCCTCGGTATTTTCTTCCAGGGAAAAATAAATCTGGCAGCACAGCAAGGCAATGCAGTCCTCCTCCTCCTCCTCCTGCCTGCGTGCACCAGGGAGACCTCTGAAGCCAGCCACACCAGCCTGGGTGTCATAAAACAGTGCTGGCAATGGGGACTGCCACGGAGCATGTCCCCTGCAAGCCCCTGTGGAGGTCCGTGGCCCACACTCTCTGCAAACATGCACCAAGTGAGCGGGGACCTGCCTGACCCAGAGAATTGCCTGTGATGCCCTGGAGCTGGTGTGCTCCTCTGCACAGGGAGGAGGCAGCTGGGCAGCAGCCCAAGGGCTGTGTCTGCATCACGTCCTGGAGGATGAGCCCGCAGGCACCCGTGTGTTGCACCTTGGCCGTGGTGACTCCACTGCCCCACATCTCCCCTCTGCAAGGGGAACTGGGGAGCCAGCACCTACTGGGTGCTGCCAATGTGCCCCAGTCCTGCAGAACCTGGGCTGGGGTGGCCTCAGGGGGAAGCCAGCACCAGGTACATGGCGCTGGCTACCAAGACCTCCTTTCAGAGCTTTTCTGAGCAAATATTTTCAGTAAGACCGCCATGAGGAGGCATAGTAGGCTCCTCTTTCTTCCCTCACTCCCTCTGTCCCTCCCACTCTCCATCCATCCTCTGCAGGTGGATTTTTGTTCTTCTACGGAGCTCCTGGCATGGGGTGATGCAGTGGCATCATCAGGATGGTTCCTGGCAGGCACCTGGGATTTCCCTGCACCCATGGAAAGGCTACTAGGTGCATCTGCACTGCAGGGGCTGCAGTTCCCTTCCCGGGTCTGTCTCAATGCATTCCCTTTCCCATCATCAGTTTGCTCATCTTTAACAAGGACATGTGGGAATGCTGCTGGTGTGTTAGACCTGATTAGAGAGGCTTGTACCAGCCAGTTTTTCCTTTAGATTTACTGAATCTCATCCTGCACCTGTTTGCTCCCTCTTTCCATCCTCATAACCTGAAATTTGACTGCCTCGGATCAAATATTTGTTTTTGTTTTCTGGCACAATCCAAGCACACTCAGCACTTGATGAAGCAGCAGCAACTCATGTGCTGCAGCACCCGAAGCCTCCTAGAGCTGCCACTCCAAACCAGCATGTGCTGGTGGCAAAGCTGCAGCGAGGAGGAGGGTTGGGAGCCAGGCACCCCTGCCCTTTCCTACAAGGCAGGCCCCTGCTTTCCAGGCAATACATCTGGAAAACTGCTGCACCTTTCTGCGTCCAGAAAATCCCCATTGAGCACCCACCCACATGTGACCGCTCACCATGCCCACTTGTGCAGCAAGGGACCGCATGCGCAGCGCAGATGTCTCAGTGCTCCTGTTCATCTGGAGCCCCCGGATCAACTCTCCTGTCCTGAATCACTGCTGTTCACGCAGTGCTCCCCACTTCTGTGTCCTGCTCTGCAGCCAGGATGGGAGCTGGGTGGCTGCTTTGCCCACATCTGGTTATTTCTGTGCTGGCTTCTCCCGCTTGTGGGGAACAGCAGGACATCTCTCAGAGCAAGCGCTTCTTGCAGGGCAGTTCCGGCTCCCAGCACCGGGCTTGGCCCCATGTGCCTGCCCTTCATTGCAGCGAGCGTGCTCAATCCCTCGCTGGGGTCTTGGAAGGATTTGGAATTAAACAGCGCAAAAATCCCTGCCAGCTGCCTACACTGGGGCTTCCTGGCTCAGTCTCGTGGGCGCTGCGCAGCCAGGTGCGCAAGAAAACCAGGTCACCGCCAGGGGGGAAGGCAGGCACCTCAGCCTCCTGCTCCCAAACCTGGGAAGCAGCCTCCATCGGAAAGCGGATCCCAGCGCTGCAAAGGCAGGCAAAGGGGTCCTGGGCACCAGGAGCTCCTGGCTGGGTACAGCGGAGCCTCCTCATCTGGGGCTGAGGTTCCCTTTGTGTTACACTGTGGAGCAGGGGTCCTCAAACTTTTTAAACAGGGGGCTGGTTCACTGTCCCTCAGACACTGTCGGGGGCCGGACTATAGTTTGGAAAAAATGAACGAATTCCTATGCACACTGCACATATTTTATTTGTAGTAGCGCACAAAAAACAGGAAAAAGAATGCAATATTTAAAATGAAGAACAACTGTAATCAACAAAAACAAATAATATTTCAATGCGAACTATGGGCCTGCTTTTGGCTAATGAGATGGTCAATGTTAGGTTCCATATTTGTCATATAGTCGTAGCATATGACATTTGTCCATAGTCGTAGCAAGTGATGCAAGTGTTCATCAGTTAGTCTGGATCTGGTTGGAGATTTCAGATGTTTCATTTGGGGAAAAAGTCTGCTCACAGACATAGGTGCTGCCAAAGATGGTTGCAATTTTGAGTGCATGGTTCCTGAGATTATGATATGTCTCTGAGGGGAGAGATGCATAGAAATTAGTAAGGCTGCTTGATTTGAATGCATCTTTCAGCGAGTCACAAGTCTGTAGTTCGGCCAATTCCATTTGGTAAATCGGATCAACAGTTTCAATGTCAACAGAAAATGGGTTCCGGAAAAGCTGTATGTCCTGTTCATGGAGAGGAAGCTCTTTAAATCTAATTTGAAACTCCTTTTGCAACATTTCTAGTACATCCATACATGTTTTGTTTGGGAATGCAACTGCTGGTTTTTCTGCAGGCAGGTTTTGAGTTGTGGGGAGATGGCAGAAGTTTTCCTCCTTTACTTGATTAATGAGCAGGTCTAATTTGACTTGAAATGCTTTCATATGTGAATACATATCACAGATGAGCTTCCCCTTTCCTTGAAGTTGGACATTGAAATTGTTGAGTAGCTCTGTTACATCTGTCAGAAACGCAAGGTGCCATTTCCATTCTGCATCTTTGAGCTCTGGTACTTCTTTGTTTTTAGAAAGCATAAAATCATAAACCTGTGGAAGTAAGTCATAAAATCGTTTCAAAACTCTCCCTCGACTCAGCCAACGGACTTCTGTGTGGTACAGAATATCTTCATAGGCAACATTTAGCTCAGACAGAAATTCCTGAAACTGTCTGTGGTTGAGTGCATGAGCTCTAATGAAGTTAACAGAAGAAACTACAATTTTCATGACAGAGTCCAGCTTCAGTGATTTACAACACAGTGCTTGTTGGTGGATGATGCAGTGCATGGCTATTGGATGTGAATGGTTGCGTTTGTCCATCTCTTTGTTAATGCGTGCAACCACTCCTTTCATGGACCCCACCATGCTAGGAGCACCATCAGTTGTCACACTGAATAGTTTACCCCAGTCCAGCTCCAAACCATTCATAGTTTGGCAAACTTTCTCATAGATATCCTCTCCTGTAGTTGTTCCTTTGATGCTTTTCAGTGCAGCAAGCTCCTCTGTGACTTCGAAAGAATCATTTGTCCCACGAATGAAAATTAGAAGTTGTGCAGAATCACGAACATCATTGCTTTCGTCGAGTGCCAATGAGAAATAGCAAAGTTTTTTTGAGTTTTGCAACTGCAGATTCAAATTTTCCCCCATTTCTTCAATCCTTCATGTAATTGTAGGTCCCAAAAAACTCACTGTACTAAATAAATCCGCCTTCTCTGGACACATCTCTGGCAACAGAAAGAAGGCATTCTTTAACAAATTCTCCCTCTAGGAATGCTCTGCAAGTGCGCACTATGAGCTTGGCAACTTGATAGCTTGCTTGAAGTGATGATATATTGAGCTGATGATATATTGAGCTTTTGCTTCACAGAAGTATTTTGCTGAGTTGTCAATCCATGTTTCAGTCTTAATATTTTATCTTTTCTCACTTGTCCGACCAAAGCATCATATTTATCTTTATGTTGAGTTTCGTAGTGTCGACGCAAACTGTATTCCTTGAACACAGACACTGAATTCTGGCATATCAGACAAACGGCTCTTTCTTTGTACTCCGTGAAAAAATAATCAGAAGTCCACTTTTCTTGGAATACCCTGCACTCGGAGTCAATGTTTCTTTTTTTTGACGTGATGGTGCGCGCGCTTCCCACTGGTGCTGGCTTGCTTGTCCTGCCTGGGAGCTGGAGGGAGGGAGGGAGGGAGGGAGGGAGAGACGGGGGAGCCGCCCACCTCGCTGATGCCGCCGCCCCCTCCTCAGCCCGGCCGCGCAGTCCGGAAAGGGCGGCCAGAAGGGACTGAAGGAACTTTGCCGCGCCGGGGCTCTGGCGATTCGCCCGAGTTGTCTGGAGTTCGCAGTGCAGAGGCTGCCGACTGAGCTTGCCCGGCAGAGGAGATGCCCGCGCCTCTCGCCTGCCGCGCATCGCGGAGGAGGAGGAGGAGGAGGACGGGGCGGCGGCGGCGCGGTTTGTAGCCGAGAGGTGCCCGCTGGGGAGGGCAGGTCGAGGACGAGGCGCTGGTTTCAGCCCAGTCCCGGCGGGTGCTTGGGGTCTGCGGAGGCGGCGCGCGGATTCAGTGGCAGGAAGTCATCTGCGGCTGCTTGGTTTCCCCCCCCAACCCCCGGCGGGGGGAGGCGGGGGGGTTCTGTAAATACCGGCGGGCCGGATTGAGGACCCTCGGGGGCTGTATCCGGCCCGCGGGCCGTAGTTTGAGCACCCCTGCTTTAGTGGATCACTAAATGTCATTTGTAATGTCTATTACTAGTAATTGTTCTTTTAAATGTCAAAGCATTTCCCTTTATTCGCTGAATCATTAGGTTGACTGCCCTGCTGTGATATCCATCATATGTAACCACTGCACTATTTCATTTTAAATCTCTTCTTAGCAGTAAGAGATGGAAAGATAACTGCACTTTAATGGCTTGCAAGTCACGTCGTTACAGGAGTGCTGCTCATTATATAGCTAAACCCCACATCCAATACTGATATTTCTGTATAGAATGGATCACAGTGGACCAGTTTCAGTCTGTATCGGCCTTCAGGCCATCTCTATGATTTTAAAGGCCTGGCCTATGATAGGTCATAGCCATGCTGTTGTTCCATATTATATCCTGATCTTTATGATATAACACTTTGTGCAGAAGGCAAGTATATGCAAGTCTTTGAAATAAAAAATAACTGCATTTCTAGAAAACAACAAAGGATGATTTCTCCTTATAAGCTGAAAGAACGAACTCTTCTCAAGTGTGAGTGTGTCTGTGTTCCCAGGTGGTGAGCTGTTGGTGGATGATGTGCATAAGCAATTGGATAGCATGTCACTTTATAACAAACACTATAAGGAAATAAGTAGAAAATCTCAGGATTAAGAATATATAACTAAGCGTACAGTTTATGGGCTTGGAATGTTTTACCATATGCACTAGAGGTGAGAGCTGTGCCATAAATAATCTTATTTTTGCTTCTCTCTTACCTGTCTAGCTTTCAAACCCGTATCAATGAGTGTGTCAAGCAAATGTCGGACATCCTCTGTCAAGTGAAAGGAATGGGAAATGCTCCTACTAACGCTATAAACATGGTGGTGCAAGATGCAGATAATGTTCTGAGACCATTGATGGATTTTCTGGATGGAAAGTAAGAGTGTGTTCAGATGTCTCATATGTGCAGTGCATCTAATTGGGAACAGGGTGGAGAAGGAAAATAGTTCCATGTTCTTGGGTAGTTCTTGAAATGTGCAGCCTCTGAATTCTCAGGTGGAGTTAATGCCTTCACAAGTCTGCCTCTCCTCAAGCCATGGATCATATATTTCTTCAGCTTTCCTTCAATACCACGCTTTAATCCCAATTCTCCCTTCTTCCCTTTGGCAAATATAGATATCAGCAAAGCATCATGCTCATCAGGTAGTAGGAAGACTATGAGGCAAGCAGTAAATAATAAGCTAACTAGCTTCAGTTTTCTCCCGTAACACCCTGTAGCCAGTTAGCAAACATACTGTAAAACCTACTTATGTACTAGATGCATTTGCTACTTAGAATCCCAGGATCTCATGTTTGGGTTGTATGTTCTGGTCATACCATGTGCTGTTCTGACTAACAAATAAGCTTTTGCACTAGGCGAGGTATATTTCTTCACATCCACCTTGAAGGAATTGAACTAGAGATCCATTGTTTTAATTAACTGTTGTCATTAATGCTATGTGGTATTATTCAACTGTACAGGGACATTTTGCTGCTAATTGCACATAATTCTTAGTATCAGCTAAACCTTGATCTGTGAAGCGATAGTTTTTAATTATAGTAGAAATTAATTTTCTTGATGATATACAGCAGTCCTTTATTTTGAAAGATGCAGCCAGCAATTTGATAAATACAGTGAGAGAAGTGAAGACTATTTGAAAGTTTGAGAAATAGTTGCCTTGCTAGCTCTCTGTACTTGGTCTTTCCATCTTTCAAGTCACCATGTAGCAAGTGACTCTTTGAGGCATTCAATACATCTAGGGCCTGTCTCGTTACTTTGAGCATTTTCCAGGCATGCCTTTGCTAATCCTGAAAAGCTATCCTCTTTTGTATCCCTGGGAAATTGGGGTTCTGTGAGCTTTTCATCCAGCTGCAGAGCAAGACATTTTGAGGATGGTAACCTGAGCCTGGATTCTCTTCTTCACGCCTCTATGGAAGAAAAGTCTTTTTTAAATGACTCCTGCATCCTACACACATCACATCAGTCCTGTCTCTATTCAGCTTTGTTCACTTACTGTCTAACCAGCTATGGGAAAATGAGAAATTTGGGAGAAGATGTTACACAATGAGGAAGAGTTGGCCAGTGGCCATGCACTACTACTGGCAGTAAAATTCCTGTTTTGCAGCTCTCCACTGTGGGACTGCAAAGATGGATCTATTGTTTCTTGGCCTTTTTGGCAACCTGTACAATGGTAAAGGAGGAATAAATGGGGTAATGCAGAGCTGCTTTATGTATGGCAGGTGCTTGCTGGTGAAGGCAATTGCAACTAAGTGCAGAGGAATCCAAGTAGTTCTGTTGATGTAGTTCTAGAGGTGGTTTGTTAAGGGACTTCAGCTATCAGAAGTTGTGCATTTGCAGGAACTTCTGCATAACAGCCTGGGAAGTATTAATTTAGGAATTCAGCTAAGATCGTTATAATCCCTTCAAGTTTTAAACCGTTTTTCTATATTTGTTTATGACTTTCTCTTATATACTTTGTAGGCTGTATACATCAGGAAGTATCTTCTTAAAAGGAACCAGGATAATAGTAACTGATCTTACCTAGGATATTCCCAGCTACCCAGCTAAGATATCAGTGATATTTTCCACGATCTCCAGGTCAATAAACAGAAATGACAGGTCAGAAATGTCAAGAACACATTTTGATCAATGTCATTAGTACCAGAATTCCAAGGATGAAAACAGACTACCCTATGAAAAGGGAAGATTTTTCCCATAAAGCAATCATTATGAGAAATTGTTTTGGATGGGCACTGATTACATACACATCTCCTTTCTCCTTGCAAATTGCATTTCTGGTACTTACTGAGTTCTTACTCTTTCCTTGCAGCCTGACACTCTTTGCGGCTGTGTGTGAAAAGACGGTGTTGAAGCGGGTGCTGAAAGAGCTCTGGAGGGTGGTAATGAACACCATGGAGAAGCTGATTGTGCTGCCTCCTCTAATGGACCACACGGTAAAGCCTTTTTTCTCCTTCCTGATTCATAGCAGAAAGTGTTACCATTCCCTGTGTAACTCCTTGACCAGCTGAGTCTTCTGTCCAGATGAATCAGTCTGTGTGTTAGCCGCTCTGGGAAGGTGTCTGTAACCCAGCAAAGTAAGAAAGCAGCTGTTAGCTTCAAGGTTTCAAGCTCTGGTACAAGGTTTGTTTCAAGGATTGCAAGATATAGAACAGATACTCCAGAAAGACAGCAATCCAAAATCTATGATCCAAAAATAGTGGCCATCAAGAATATCAGATTACATTCCTAATCAGGAATGGCAATCCTTTGAAGAAAGTGTGTGTACAGGATTATCTAGCAGTTAGTGTTGGCTTCATGGTGCTAGATCAACACCTGTAAACTCTTTTGCCTAATTATCATCATCTTATTAGTCACAATTCTCTTTGTATAATGTGGTTAATTTGGGTTTGCTTTTTAATGACTCCGAGGCTTTAACTACGTTAGGGCTATCATGGCTTTTGTGTCTCCAGTGTTGAAGAGCTGGAAGTGGGCCCAGATAGTTTGCCTTGAAAGGCAGCTTTTTATATAATTGCTCAGCTGCATGGACATGCTCAATTAATGTGTCATGAAATGTTTTGACACCTTAACAGAGGAAAATTAACCTCTTTCCTAATTTTGAGAAATGACAGAAGCTGATTAACTGTAAGTCACGTATGCCTAGCTGCTCTGGGGGAAGGCATGCAGTTGGTAGGTAGTCTAAAGTCTGGGCTATAACCTTATTATTTGGACATGATCCAGAACTTCTTTTCATGCCTGCATTGGAGTGGGCTAGTGGCTAATTTCTGCTGATATATTTTATCCTCATAGTGGGCAGAACAATAGTGTTTTTCACTATTCAGCAGCTGCTTACATATGTTGAGTGGATTTCTTGAGTTGTAGTCTGTAGAAAAGCAACATAAACTTGCAACTTGCACTAGGATTTCCTTGCTTTGAAAGGGAGAAGGTCTTTATCTCTGGCCTTCATGATGACAACTTTAAGTAGAGTTGCTGAGACCCAGTGTGCTGTCATACCTACTAATGAGCACGAGGCACAAACTTGCTAGATGCTACTTGCTCTGAGCTCAGATTTGGAGTGATTATTTCTGTTTTCCTTTGAACTTACAAAGGAGAAAAACACATTAATTTTAAAAAATGTTGGGATCTATATCCCTTTGCTGAACTTCTATAAAAAGGAGTCTTTGGGGAGAAATGCTAAAATTATCATGCAAGAGCAGTGTTATCATGATCCGTTAGGGATGGAAGCAGTGAGATCAAGGGACTTGGAGGGAACCAAGGAGGAGCAGCTTGGGCTTTGTACTTGCTGATTTTCAATTGTAAAGGCAGAGTAGGAGGGTGCTTCAGTGCTGTATCACAAAGAAGGCAATAACTATGTTTAGACAGTTCTGGCCTGCAGGTTGTTGTTATAAGCCACTATTTTGTTTTTTTTGTTTGTTTGTTTGTTTGTGGTTTTTTTTTGTTTGTTTTTACAAGTAGTTTCATGTTGCCATCACTTCATTTTCAAATTGAGACTTTTTGTGCAATGATGCACACCCTCAGTTTTTCAAAATAATGCAAAATGATCATATCTAGATTTTTAGTGCTCTGATCGATTTTATCATAGTGAGCAGGGTGAGCTAGTCTGACCTGGGAAAAGAGTAGCTGTTTCAGAAGGGCTTCAGAAGCTTGTCCACAAAGCAATGAATGAAATGGCCCTTTCTGCAGTCCCTGAGCAGGGACCTCTGGTGAGTCTAGATGAGCTACAAGGATGAAACCCTGCTCACAAAGTGAGGGTCAGTTTTCCTCTGGGACATGGTGCTGTACTCTGTTACCGCCAGGTTTTCATGGTCCTGGTAGTGAAGGTTGGCAGGACTGTAGCTCTGCGCTGGCAGGGTAGAAAAACTCTGGACTTTCTTTTTGCTTTTTTGCTTCTTTGCTGTGCATCTCTATGTATTTTATTTCCTCATAAAGGACAGAACATCATACTCATCCTCAGGCACCGTGACCCACTTTCTTTCCTGCCTTCTGCAAGAGAAGGCCCTAACTGTGCCCTGTGCATGTTTAGAAGCTGTTAGATGGAGTTTTCCCTCCTAAAACTCCTCTGCAGCTCTTAGGAAGTAGAAGATGCTCCTGGTAAAAGAATTCCTTTTATGTTTGAAATATTTTTCTCCCTTTTACAGCTCTAAAAAGTTTACAGAAAACATTTTTAATGCTGGTTATGGAAAGCAAAGGCAGACAGAAGGTTCTCTTTTGGGAATACAGAAGAGTGTTTAACTCGGCGTGCCCTTGTCGCTGCCCAGCGCTTAACGCCTGTTCCTCCCTGGCCTGGTTTATTCCACTTGAATTAGCTCAGCCTGTATTACACAGGGAAGAAAATCTGATCTCTTCCCTTTCATTCTCAGTTGCTTCTAGAGGATTTTTCAAGGGTGGATTTGTGAGAGATCCTGGGCAGCTACTGCCTGTGGATGCTGTAATGGGAAAGGGGCAGTTTTACAGCCTCACACTCCAAGGACCTGAGCTGCCAGTGTTCTCACAACTATCTCCAATGACTGGCTTCTACCTCTCTAAACTCTGACTGCTCGTGGATTGTGAGATTAATAGCAACATGATCTCCAGTAATTCACAGAGCAGTTCACACCTCACTAGCTTTAAGTAAAGATCAACATTTAATTAATACTCTGTATCTTGGATGAGTAGATATGCAAACATAGCTCTCTGGGAATTCCTATTTTGGGACTCAGTGCACATCACTTGGGGATATTTGCAGGACTAGATATACTTTGCCTTCTCTCCCTCCCTGCTTATTGCAAATCTCCAGCCTTTCATCAGCAGCTGCTCAGGTCAGTGAAGAGTTGCTTAACTCGCATAGTGATGATTCCTCTGAAGCCTCTCATTTATTTATTTTGCATGTTACACAGCAGCCCATTTAGATGAGGCTCCCTTTGTGTTTGCTCCTGCTGTGTTTTTCTCCACTCTTGGCACTAAATGAGAATGTAGGCCAGATTAGAAATAAAATAGCTGTAGATAGTGGGTTTTGTTTTGTTTATGTGAGATTTTTTTTGACTGGTTGTTCTTCAGCATCTTCTGTGAGTTATTCTGTGGTGCAGGAGAGTTGCTTTGAGAAGGTTTTCTGAAACTTGTGGATTGCTTAAATGCATCCTCTCGCCTGCAATATCTGGAAGTGAAAAAGCCCAGGGCTGCTCTGTGCTGGGAAGAGGGAGCTGTTCTAACCTTGAGTGAAATGCTCTGCCTTTGACTGCACGAGTCCTGCCGAAGGTCTGTGAGCTGCATACCGGCACAGATCTCTGTAGGAAGAGGAATTTCTTTTCCCTTTTTTATTCCTATTTTAAAACTGACGATCTTGGCACCTCAAAAAGTCTGATTTTAAAGGCTAGTATCTAATGTTCCCTCATGATAAAGCTTTTAAAATGAACTTAAATATTGCTAATAAATTATCAGCCCTCAATCTGTGAGGGGAGAAAAGGAACTAGGAAAGGAATGTATGTTACCATTCTAAACTTCCTTGCATTAGTATGATTTTTTTTTTGAGTTTTCCAAGAAGACTGTAATTCAAAGTACTTACAGTAAGCTTTTGCTTCTTAACTTTGTTTACTCAGTGAGAGGACAATTAAGCTGTGAGGGCTTGAGCCTCTTGGAGTAAAAATCAGTGCAGTTCTATTGGCTTCTAGTAGCTAGACTTTGTGTCATCTGCTGATACTTCTCTGAATGCTTTTCCTGGGGAAAATCCAGTCAAAGCTTTAAGAGAGAGTTCAAAATCTCTGTGCTGCAGACTATAGATGTTTCTGAGTATTCCTGTTTCCAAAAAGTTCACAAGGGTAAGTGGATTTCTTGAAAAGTTCTAGGAAAGTGAACACTGTTTGTTTGTCTCTTCTCTGACTGTGTTTGTCACAGAGCTAGTTAGAAACATTAACTATTAAGGTCTTAATTTCCCCCCATCCTTCATCTTTGACATTTTAATTCTGGGCTTTCTCTCTCTCTCTCTCTCTCTCTCTCACTCTCAACTCGCTCATCATCCACCCCCCACCTCTCCTCATTGGCTCCTCCACAACCTGTGTTAAAAAGTTTTCATTGATGCTCTGCAGAAGCCTACAGGTCTCTCTGTGCCTGGCTGTGTTGTCTTTCCAGTTGATGTCAGGGTGGTTGAAGTCTCCCATGAGAACCAGGGCCTGTGACTCTGAGGCTATTTCCAGCTGACTATAGAAGGCCTCATCAACTTCCTCATCCGGGTCAGGTGACCTGTAGCAAATGCCTACCACAGTGTCTCCCACATTAGCCTACCCTCTAATCCTTACCCATAAACTCTCAACTTGCTCATCATCCACCCCCAGGTTGAGCTCCATGCATTCCAGTTGCTCTCTCACATAAAGAGCAAATCCACCACCTTGCCTTCCCAGCCTGTCCTTCCTAAAGAGCACACAGCCTTCCATGGCAGCGCTCCAGTCGTGTGAGCTATCCCACCACGTCTCTATGATTCCAATGAGATCATGATGCTGGGACCGCACACAGATCTCCAGTTCGTCCTGCTTATTCCCCATGCTTCGTGCATTGGTGTACAGGCATTTCAGGGAAGTAATCGAGCCTGCAGGTTCCCCAGGAAGGGTGAAAGAGGACCCTCCGTGATCATCTCCTATACTCACTTCCCCACTAGCATACTCCCGCTGGAAGCCATCTGACCTAGGCTGTGTGGTACTGATTGCCCTGTCTGTGTGACACCCCCCTTCCTGCCTAGTTTAAAGCCCTCCTAACCAGGTTGGCCAGCCTTTTGGCAGAGACGTGTGCCCCTCTTGCAGAGGTGGTTCCCAGCATTCCCCACTATCTGGTGGTCATCAAACAGAGTCCCATGGTCATAGAATCATAGAATGCTTTAGGTTGGAAGGGACCTCTAGAGATCATCTAGTCCAACTCCCCCTGCACACGCAGGGTCACTTAGAGCACGTGGCACAGGACTGCATCCAAGCGGGTTTTGAAGATCTCCAGAGAAGGAGACTCCACAACCTCTCTGGGCAGCCTGTTCCAGTGCTCTCTCACCCTCACTGTTAATTTTTTTTTCCTTAAGTTCCTGTGGAACTTTTGGTGGTTCAGTTTGTGGCCATTACCTCTAGTTCTGTCAGTGGCCACCAATGAAAAGAGGCCAGCACCATCCTCCTCACTGCCTCCCTTGAGGTACTTATAGACACTGATTAGATCCCCTCTCAGCCTTCTCTTCTCCAGGCTGAACAGGCCCAGCTCCCTCAGCCTCTCCTCATAGGGCAGATGCTCTAGGCCACTGATCATCCTTGTGGCCCTACGCTGGACCCTCTCTAGAAGCTCCACATCCCTCTTATGCTGTGGAGCCCAGAACTGGACACAATACTCCAGATGTGGTCTCACCAGGACTGAGTAGAGGGGCAGGATCACCTCCCTCGACCTGCTGGAGATGCTCTTCTTAACGCACCCCAGGATCCCATTGGCCTTCTTGGCCACGAGGGCACACTGCTGCCTCATGGTCAACTTGTCGTCCACCATGACACCCAGGTCCCTCTCTGCAGAGCTGCTCTCCAGAAGGTCAGTCTGTACTGGTATACATGGGGGCCTGTACTGGTGTCTGGGGTTATTTCTCCCCAGGTGCAGAACCTTGCACTTGGCCTTGTTGAATTGCATGAGGTTTTTCACCGCCCAGTTGTCCAGTCTGTCCAGGTCCCTCTGGATGGCAGCGCAGCCCTCTGGGGTATCGGCTACTCCTCCCAGGTTCGTGTCATCAGCAAACTTGCTGAGGGAGCACTCTGTGCCTTCATGCAGGTCATTGATGAATAAATTGAACAGGGCTGGACCGAGGACTGACCCCTGGGGGACCCCGCTAGCTACAGGCCTCCAACTAGACTCTGCACCGCTGATCACCACTCTCTGGGCCCTGCGATCCAGCCAGTTCCTAATCCACCTCACTGTGCACTCATCTATCCCACGCTTCCGGAGCTTGCCCAGGAGGATGTTGTGAGGGACGGTGTCAAAAGCCTTGGTGAAGTCGAGATAGACGACATCCACCGCTCTCCCCTCGTCTATCCAGCCGGTCATTTCATCATAGAAGGCTATCAGGTTAGTCAAGCAAGATTTCCCCTTGGTGAATCCATGCTGACTACTCTTGAGCACCTTCTTGTCCTCCATGTGCTTGGAGACAATGGCCAGTATGAGCGCTTCCATCACTTTTCTGGGGACGGAGGTGAGGCTCACTGGCCTGTAGTTGCCTGGGTCCTCCTTCTTGCCTTTTTTGAAGACTGGCGTGACATTGGCCTTCTTCCAGTCTTCCGGCACCTCCCCCGTTCTCCAGGATCTTTCAAAGATGATGGAGAGCGGCTTAGCTATGACATAGAATCATAGAATCATAGAATCATAGAATGCTTAGGGTTGGAAGGGACCTCTAGAGATCATCTAGTCCAACCCAACATCTGCCAGCTCACGCAGCACTCTGGGGTGCATCCCATCAGGGCCCATGGATTTGTGGGTATCGAGGTTCCTTAGGTGCTCTCTGACCCAATCTTCCTCTACCCAGGGCAAGTCTTCCTCTCCCCAGGCTTCTTCTCTTGTCCCTAGGGCCTGGGGCTCTAAAGGGCTGCGCTTGGTAAACACCGAAGCAAAGAAGGCATTCAGCAACTCTGCTTTTTCTGTGTTATTTGCAACCAGGGTGCCCATCCCGTTCACCAGCGGACCCACGTTTTCCCTGATCTTCCTTTTGCTGTTAATATATTTGAAGGAGTTTTTCTTGTTATTTTTAACATCCCTTGCCAGATTGCGTTCCAACCGCGCCTTAGCTTTCCTTGCCACATCTTTGCATTCCCTGACTACGTTCCTGTATTTCTCCCAGGAGACCTGTCCTTATTTCCACATTCTATATACCGACACCTTCTGCTTGAGCATTGCCACAAGCTCCTTACTCATCCACGCAGGTCTCCTGCCTCCTCTGCCTGACTTCTTACACACGGGGATGCACTGTTGCTGGGCTGGAGGAAGTGCCGCTTCAAAACTAACCAGCTCTCTTGGGCCCCCCTACCTTCTAGAGCTCTAGCCCATGGTATTCTTCCGAGGAGGTCCCTGAAGAGACTAAAGTTGGCCCTCCTGAAGTCCATGGTTGCAAGGCTACTTACAGCCCTACCACCTGCTCGTTGGATCCTGAACTCCACCAACTCATGGTCACTGCAGCCGAGGCTGCAGTGGGTGACTCCACGCTACAGGGCACAGAGGCACCGATATGTAGACCGGACCCCTCATCCAGAGAGGTCTGCTGCTTGCCAGGGGCCAAAATAAAGGATGTTACAGAAAGGCTCCCAAGGATTTTTCAGGAGTCTGACTATTATCCTCTGGTACTGTTTCATGTGGGCGCTAATGATGCCATGGGGAAAATGAGGGATATCAAGCAAGACTTCAGAGCCCTAGGGATGGCCGTCAAAGGTATGGGAGCCCAGGTAATGTTCTCCTCTATCCTACCAACGAGGGGAATAGATTCAAGGAGGAGAAGGCGGATATGGCAGCTTAACAACTGGCTGCGCCGCTGGTCTTGGCAACAGGGTTTTGGCTTCTATGACCATGGGACTCTTTGATGACCACCAGCTAGTGGGGAATGATGGGACCCATCTCAGCAAGAGGGGCACACGTCTCTTTGCCAAAAGGCTGGCCAACCTGGTTAGGAGGGCTTTAAACTAGGCAAGAAGGGGGAAGGGGAGTATCACACAGACACGGCAAGCAGTACCGCACAGCCTAGGTCAGATGGCGTCCAGCGGGAGTATGCTAGTGGGGAAGTGAGGATAGGAAATGATCACGGAGGGTCCTCTTTCACCCCTCCTGGGAAACCTGTGGCCTCTGTTGCTTCCCTGAAATGCCTGTACACCAATGCGCGGAGCATGGGGAATAAGCAGGATGAACTGGAGATCTGTGTGCGGTCCCAGCATCATGATCTTATTGGTATCACAGAGACGTGGTGGGATAGCTCGCATGACTGGAGCACTGCCATGGAAGGCTATGTGCTCTTTAGGAAGGACAGGCTGGGAAGGCGAGGTGGTGGAGTTGCTCTTTATGTGAGAGAGCAACTGGAATGCATGGAGCTCAACCTGGGAGTGGAGGATGAGCGAGTTGAGAGCTTGTGGGTAAGGATTAGAGGGCAGGCTAATGTGGGAGACACTGTGGTGGGTGTCTGCTACAGGCCACCTGACCAAGACGAGGAGGTTGATGAGGCCTTCTATAGGCAGCTGGATATTGCCTCACGGTCACAGGCCCTGGTTCTCATGGGGGACTTCAACTACCCCGACATCAACTGGAAGGACAACACAGCCAGGCACAAGCAGTCCTGGAGGTTCCTGCAGAGCGTCGACGATAACTTTTTGACGCAGGTTGTGGAGGAGCCGACGAGGAGAGGTGGGCTACTGGACCTCGTGCTATCAAATAGGGAGGGCCTAGTAGGAGATGTTAAGGTGGGGGGTAGCCTCGGCTGCAGTGACCATGAGTTGGTGGAGTTCAGGATTCAACAAGGAGGAGGCAGGGCTATAAGTAGCCTTGCAACGATGGACTTCAGGAGGGCCAACTTTAGCCTCTTCAGAGACCTCCTCGGTAGAATCCCATGGGCTAGTGCTCTAGAAGGCAGGGGGGCCCAAGAGAGCTGGTTAGTTTTGAAGCGGCACTCCTCCACGCCCAGCAACAGTGCATCCCTCTGTGTAGGAAGGCAGGCAGAGGGGGCAGGAGACCTGTGTGGATGAGCAGGGAGCTTGTGGCAATGCTCAAGCAGAAGGCAGTGGTATACAGAATGTGGAAAAAAGGACAGGTCCCCTGGGAGAAATACAGGAACGTAGTCAGGAAATGCAGAGATGCGACAAGGAAAGCTAAGGCACGGTTGGAACGCAATCTGGCAAGGGATGTTAAAAATAACAAGAAAAACTTATTCAAATACATTAACAGCAAAAGGAAAATCAGGGAAAACGTGGGTCCGCTGGCGGGCGGGATGGGCACCCTGGTTACAAATAACACAGAAAAAGCAGAGTTGCTCAATGCCTTCTTTGCTTCGGTGTTTACCAAGGGCAGCCCATTAGAGCCCCAGGACCTAGGGACAAGAGAAGAAGCTGGTGGAGAGGAAGACTTGCCCTGGGTAGAGGAAGATTGGGTCAGAGAGCACCTAAGGAACCTCGATACCCACAAATCCATGGGCCCTGATGGGATGCACCCCAGAGTGCTGCGTGAGCTGGCAGATGTCATAGCTAAGCCGCTCTCCATCATCTTTGAAAGATCTTGGAGAACAGGGGAGGTGACTGAATACTGGAAGAAGGCCAATGTCACGCTAGTCTTCAAAAAAGGCAAGAAGGAGGACCCAGGCAACTACAGGCCAGTGAGCCTCACCTCCGTCCCCGGAAAAGTGATGGAACGGCTCATACTGGCCATTGTCTCCAGGCACATGGAGGACAATAAGGTGCTCAAGAGTAGTCAGCATGGATTTACCAAGGGGAAATCTTGCTTGACTAACCTGATAGCCTTCTATGATGAAATGACCGGCTGGATAGACGAGGGGAGAGCGGTGGATGTCGTCTATCTCGACTTCACCAAGGCTTTTGACACCGTCCCTCACAACATCCTCCTGGGCAAGCTCCGGAAGTGTGGGATAGATGAGTGCACAGTGAGGTGGATTAGGAACTGGCTGGATGGCAGAGCTCAGAGGGTGGTGATCAGCAGTGCAGAGTCTAGTTGGAGACTTGTAGTTAGCGGTGTCCCCCAGGGGTCAGTCTTTGGTCCAGTCCTGTTCAATTTATTCATCAATGACCTGCATGAAGGCACAGAGTGCTCCCTCAGCAAGTTTGCTGATGACACGAAACTGGGAGGAGTAGCCGATACCCCAGAGGGCTGCGCTGCCATCCAGAGGGACCTGGACAGACTGGACAACTGGGCGGTGAAAAACCTCATGCAATTCAACAAGGCCAAGTGCAAGGTCCTGCACCTGGGGAGGAATAACCCCAGACACCAGTACAGGCTGGGGACCGACCTTCTGGAGAGCAGCTCTGCGGAGAAAGACCTGGGTGTCATGGTGGAAGATAAGTTGACCATGAGGCAGCAGTGTGTTCTTGTGGCCAAGAAGGCCAATGGGATCCTGGGGTGCATTAAGAAGAGCGTCTCCAGCAGGTCGAGGGAGGTGATCCTGCCCCTCTACTCAGCTCTAGTGAGGCCGCATCTGGAGTATTGTGTCCAGTTCTGGGCTCCACAGTATAAGAGGGATGTGGAGCTGCCGGAGAGAGTCCAGCGCAGGGCCACAAGGATGATCAGGGGCCTGGAACATCTGCCCTATGAGGAGAGGCTGAGGGAGCTGGGCCTGTTCAGCCTGGAGAAGAGAAGGCTGAGAGGGGATCTGATCAGTGTATATAAGTACCTCAAGGGAGGGAGTGCAGAGGATGGTGCTGGTCTCTTTTCAGTGGTGGCCACTGATAGGACTAGAGGAAATGGCCGGAAACTGAAGCATCAAAAGTTCCACAGGAACTTAAGGAAAAAATTCTTAACAGTGAGGGTGACAGAGCACTGGAACAGGCTGCCCAGAGAGGTTGTGGAGTCTCCTTCTCTGGAGATCTTCAAAACCCGCTTGGATGCAGTCCTGTGCCACGTGCTCTAGGTGCCCCTGCGTATGCAGGGGGGTTGGACTAGATGATCTCTAGAGGTCCCTTCCAACCCTAAGCATTCTATGATTCTATGATTCTATGATCCCTAGGGCTCTGAAGTCTTGCTTGATATCCCTCATTTTCCCCATGGCATCATTAGCGCCCACATGAAACAGTACCAGAGGATAATAGTCAGACTCCTGAACAAGCCTTGGGAGCCTTTCTGTAACATCCTTTATTTTGGCCCCTGGCAAGCAGCAGACCTCTCTGGATGAGGGGTCCGGTCTACATATCGGTGCCTCTGTGCCCTGTAGCGTGGAGTCACCCACGACGATCACCCGCCGCTTCTTCCGGGTGCTCCTTTTCTCTTTAGGGGGAGCAGCCTTGCAGCATGGACCAGACTGCCTCTCTGTAGGCAGCCCCCTAGATGGGCCTTGGTTCAAGGCCTCCTCTATCTGATCCTCAAGTTCCAGGGCCTCGTACCTGTTGAATGTGGTCACAGGTGGAGGTGAGGTGGGCTGTGGAAGGGATCTTCTGCCACCTCGAGTGGGGACCTATTTCCATTGTTGAGCGTCCCTCGATACTGTTAATTCTGCCCCCTCTGCCTTATTGCAAGGGGGTACTGGATTTACAGACTGAATCAGGGGGATCTCTGAGTGGCTTTCCTGGGAAGACTGCAGAACGCAGCTCCACCAGTCTGTTTCTTTTTCACGCTCCCTGATGGCCCTCAGCCTTTCTACCTCCTCCTTTAGCTCCACCACCAGGCTGAGCAGGTCATCCACCTGCTCACACCTAAGGCAGGCTGTGTTTTCACCACTCCCTGGTAGCATGGAGAGTCTCAGGCATTCCCCACAGCCAGAAACCTGGACCGCTGCATGTTTCTGTGGCAGTTCAGTCTGTGTCGCCACAGTCTTCCTGGTGGAAGCTCTCTGCCGAGTGGAGACCATGGCTTTACCTGATCTCCCGCTGCTGGAAGAGTCTGGGGAGAAGATTCTTTTCCACACCTGGGGGGAAGACTCCCTGACCCCTGCCTGCACAAACTGGCGCGCCGCGCCGCGCCGCGCCCCTGGTCGCTCGCGCTCCCTGGGGGCAGCTTTTGAATTCCCGCCTGCCCTGCCGGCTCCGCCCCCGCTGAGTCAGAGCCGCCTCTGGCCCGGAGGTCAGCACTGCCCGCACGGGGGTCGGCGCTGGGGCTGCCTCTCGCTCTGTTGTTCGCCTCGAGACAAGGAGCTCCGGGACGAGCGTCCGCTCCAGAGCCCTTCCCTTCGAGATCTGAATCGAGATCGAGATATTAAGTATGACTCTAGTCACTCAAGCTCCACCTGAATGTAAAGACAAGTATAAAAGGTGAACTAAGGATGAAAAGGTGGGGGGAAGAAACCATCGTAACTCCTGGGTCAGTCGACAGGCTGAGCCCCCTTCCCTCCCCTCGCGCTGGGATGCTGCCTGAGGAGACTAAGAAGTGAGAGAGGAAGAATCCATCATAAATTCTGGATCAGTCGATGCGCTGATCCCCCTTTCCTCCCCTTGTGTCAGGACGCCGCCTGAGGAGACTCGAGACTGAGAGCCCTCTCCCATCTTCTGGGGTGAGTGATGATTGCACATTTGTACATCAGAGCTAGCTAAAACCCCACACTCTAGTAGAGAATTTCCTGTACTGACATCCGAAACCTGCTTTGTAAATGTTGCATTTGAATAAATCATACTGTTTGTGAACTCGACTACTTGTTTGGGGGGAGGCGATCGGACCTACAGTTGACGGACTGTTCGTGAATCCGATACTGCCAGAGTCGAGCTTATAGGTGATTACGCTATTTGGGAACTTGATTCGCTCCTAGGAAGGCGATCGGACCTACGGTCCACAGACTATTTGTGAATCAAAAACCCTTCCTTCCCTTGGAGCTTCCAAAACCTGCCTTCATGGATGCCTTGCCCTTGCCTGTGTTTATCAAGAGCATCTGTTCAGGTATGGAGTCAATAAGGATCACGATCTGTATTGATTTCTATTCCAAAAGCATAAAAGGATGAAGAATGGTGAGGGCCGAGTGGTAGTTGTGTAGGGTGCATTAGCAGGGAAGGTAGGGGTTAAATAGCTAATGTAGAATAAGCTGAGTCTTAGAGCACAAGGACCCATGATAACTGGCAGAGTCCGGATGTCTTGCTCATGGCAGGGGCAGAACCCTTGATAGATGGCAGGGTCAGGATGCCCTGCTCATGGCAAGGTCTGGACCCTTGATAGGTGGCGGGGTTAGGGTGCCCTGCCCTCAATCAGGATGATAGGGGGGCTGCTTATCCAGATGTTTTAATTCAGCAAAATAGATAACATTAACAAGAATGCAAAACAGGAAAACGGGAGGGGGAACACTCTTGGGTAAGAACGGTATAAAAGAGGGACGCTCGAAGTGGTCGAGGTCCGTGGTGTGACCCCTGCGTGGGAAAGCCCGGACCCCAGCTAGCTGGTAATACTTATTATCTTTCTTCTATTAATAAAAGACAATATATCTATGGTGGTTGTCTCTCTCTCCCTGTCAATTCGGATACCGGACCTAACATTTGGGGGCTCGTCCGGGATCCGAATGCAGGGGAGGAGAAAGAGATAGAGAAAGATAATAAGTCAAGGGAGGCCTCAGGGGGTGAGAGTGAGCCGACAGAAATCCAGGTGGACGCACCGAAGGATAGTCGGCTGGAGTCTGAGGGAGACGTCCCTCAGACTCCCACGAGAAGGAAGGGTGGTTGGTTAGGTTGTTTAGGTACACCGTATCTCCTTGACGAAAGGAGACCGGTGTGGGAAGGGCGAATTCTGTTAATAATCGCCCTTACTGGTTTACTGGCAGTTGTATTAACTTTGGTTTTAAGCGACGAGCTTGATACAATGGGACAAGGGAAATCCACCCCTTTGTCATTTATGTTAAATCATTTTGGATATGTTAAACGTCGGGCACATAATTTGTCTGTAGAAGTGTATAAAAACCGATGGGAGGCATTTTGTAAAAGTGAGTGGCCAAGTTTTGATGTAGGCTGGCCGAGAGAGGGAAGTTTTGATTTAGAATTAATAAGGAGAGTAAAAGAGGTAATAATGAGACCTGGGTCAGAAGGACAGCCAGATCAATTTCCATATATAATCACATGGGAGGATTTGGTTCTGTATCCACCCCCATGGCTGAAACCTCTTTTGGGGGAGGGTAGAAAAGACGGAAAAGTTGATATTTACGTAGTGAGAAAGGAAGGGAAAAAAGCAGTACTACCAGATTCGACCTTATATCCAGAAATATTAGACGAAGAAAGTAGGCATAACCCCCTCCCTTACGTACCTCTGCCCGAGGCACAAAGGGAGGCGAGTAGTAGTGATCAAAGAAGGGAGAGAAGGGAAGATAGGGGTCCCGCATATAGGACACGATCTCATCAAAGAGAAGATGAAGAAGGAATATCAAGTACCACCCATGCCTTCCCAGTTAGAACGATTGGAACAACTGGGCCACAGGGACAGCGTACGTATCAATACTGGCCATTCTCTTCTAGCGATTTGTATAATTGGAAAAGTCAAAACCCCTCCTTTTCCGAGAAACCGGGGGCGTTAATTGATTTATTAGAATCCATCTTGTTTACGCACAACCCTACCTGGGATGACTGTCAGCAGCTTTTAAAAGTGCTGTTTACGACCGAAGAGCGTGAAAGGATCCTGACCGAGGCGCGAAAGTTGGTGCCGGGAGAGGACGGGAGACCCACCGGGCAGCAGAACCTTATCGATGAAGGATTCCCATTGGTAAGACCACCGTGGGATTTTGAACAACCTGAAGGTAGGGAGCGTCTCCGAACATACCGACAAACGCTGATGGCTGGGTTGCGGGCGGCGGCGCGTAAACCTACTAACTTAGCAAAAGTAAATGCTGTTAGGCAGGAAGCCGAGGAAAGCCCTGCCGCTTTCTTAGAGAGAATATTAGAGGCGTTTAGACAATTCACTCCTTTAGATCCTATGAAGGAGGAGAATCGGGCAGCTGTCATCTTGGCATTTGTAAATCAAGCTGCCCCGGATATAAGAAGGAAATTACAAAAGATTGAGAGGTTGGGGGAGCAAACCTTACAGGATCTTTTAAAGGTAGCAGAGAAAGTGTACAACAACAGGGAGACTCCAGAAGAAAAACAGGAGAGAATAAGAAGGGAGGATTGGAAACACCAGAGGGAAATGGCTAGAAGATTTTTTGAAGCAGGAGAAAAATCAGAGAGGCAAAGAAGGGGACCGCCACCCCCCAGAGGAACAGGGGTACGGTTAGGAAAGGATCAATGTGCAATTTGCAAAAAGAAAGGACACTGGAAAAATGAGTGTCCAGAAAAAGGAGAAAGGAGGCCACCTAGAGTACTGGTGGCAAAAGAAGATAGTGACTGAAGGGGCCGGGACTCGGAACCCTTCCCCGAGTCTTGGGTAGAATTAGAAATGGAAGGGAAACGTGTAAAATTTCTGGTAGACACAGGGGCTGAATACTCAGTAATAAATAAAGCAGCGGGGAAACTATCGACAAGGAAAGCTCGAGTACGAGGGGTAAATGGGAGTAAGGTATATCGGTGGACATCAGAAAGGAAGGTAGATGTAGCTAATAGACAAATCACGCATTCATTTTTGTATATACCGGAGAGTCCGGTACCCTTAATGGGCCGGGATCTCCTAACTAAATTGGGGGTAAGGATATATTTCGAGGACGATGGGGTAAAGATCAATGACCGGGAAGGACAACCGATACAGGTCCTGACTGTTAGATTAGAGGACGAATATAGACTGTATGAAGAGAGGAAGGAAGAAATTGGACCAGAAACTCAAAAATGGATGAGGGAACTCCCAGAAGTATGGGCAGATAATTCGGGGGTAGGAGAGGTTAAAGGGAAAACTCCTCTGGTCGTGGAATTAAAACCAGGAGCTTACCCGATTAGGGTTAAACAGTACCCAATGACCCCTGAAGCTCGACAAGGGATAGCAAAGCACATTAAAAGGTTACTGGAAGCTGGCATTCTGCGTAAATGCAAATCTCCTTGGAATACTCCTCTACTGCCAGTAAAGAAGCCCGGAGGAGATTTCAGGCCAGTTCAAGATCTGAGAGAAGTTAATAAAAGAGTGGAGGATGTGCATCCTACAGTCCCGAATCCATACACTCTGTTAAGTACGATGCCACCAGATATGGGATGGTATACAGTTTTAGACTTAAAGGATGCCTTCTTTACCATCCCCCTGACAAAACAGAGCCAGGAAATGTTTGCTTTTGAATGGGAAGATCCCGAGAGTGGATATAAGGGTCAGTTAACTTGGACCCGATTACCACAAGGGTTCAAAAATTCACCGACTTTGTTTAATGAAATACTGCAGGAAGATTTGAGTGAATTCAGGAGACAGAATCCTAGTGTGAAATTGCTTCAGTATGTGGATGATCTGCTGCTAGCAGCAAGAACGAAAGAGGAGTGCGAGGAAGGTACGAGGAAGTTGTTGCAAGAATTGAATAAACTAGGCTACCGAGTAAGTGCTAAGAAAGCTCAGCTATGTAGTCCTGAAGTAACATATCTGGGATATAAGATACGAGATGGTAGGAGATGGCTAACTGATGCCATGAAAGAGACTGTTCTTCGGATTCAGGAGCCCAGATCTCCAAGGGAGGTTCGAGAATTCTTGGGGACAGTAGGATACTGCCGTTTGTGGATACCTGGATTTGCAGAGAAAGCGAAACCTCTGTATGAGGCGAGTCGAGAGAAACCAGACTGGCAGTGGACAGAAGCTATGAGAAAATCTTTTGAGGAACTGAGATTAGCCCTGCTAGAGGCCCCTGCACTTGCACTCCCGGACCCAGCCAAGGATTTCCATTTATATGTGAGCGAAAGAGCGGGAATTGCTAAGGGAGTGCTAACTCAAAAACAAGGACCTTGGAAAAGGATAGTGGCGTACTTATCAAAGAAATTAGACCCAGTCGCCGCAGGGTGGCCCTCGTGCCTTAAAATCATTGCAGCCGTGGCAATGATGGTTAAGGACGCAGACAAACTCACGTTTGGGCAAAAACTGTATGTAACAGCTCCCCATTACGTAGAGGCATTACTCAAACAACCGCCTGAAAGATGGATAACAAATGCTAGGCTGACTCATTACCAAGCCTTACTTTTAAACCCAGAAAGGATTATGTATACGTCCCCAACGACTTTAAATCCAGCCACTCTCCTACCTAACCCAGAATATGAAACACCTGTGCATAATTGTCAGGAGGTGTTAGCTGAAACTGCGACGGTGCGGGAAGATTTAAAGGATGAGCCGCTGCAAGGGGGAAAAGTGTGGTTTACAGATGGAAGTAGCTTGGTCGAGCAAGGAAAAAGAAGGGCGGGAGCTGCAGTGGTAAATCAGAAGGGAGAAATAGTTTGGAGCCAGCGTTTACCAGATGGCACTTCGGCTCAGAGAGCGGAACTGATAGCCTTGGCTAAGGCACTAGAAATGGCAGAAGGAGAGCGAGTGACGATTTATACAGATAGTCGCTACGCATATGGGACAGTGCATATACACGGAGCAATATACAGAGAAAGGGGATTTCTTACCTCCGCAGGAAAAGAAATCCGAAACAAAGAAGAGGTTTTGCACTTGCTGTCAGCTTTGCAGAAACCAAAAGCAGTGGCAATTGTGCATACCTTAGGACATCAGAAGAAAACCGATACGATAAGTAGAGGGAATGCAGCTGCAGATAGTGCAGCCCGGCGAGCTGCGTTAGAAGGACAAATACAAAGGGTACTAGCCCTGACTCACAACACTTTAAGAGAAGAAGAGGAAATTGGAGAGGATGAATACACCCCAGAGGAGAGGGAGTGGATTCAAAAGGTCGCAGAAAAGCAAAGTGCAGGAGAAGGACATTACGATACAGAAGGAAGAATGTTAATTCCTAAGCGGTTGGGACAGAAGATGGTGCAACAGTTACACAGTACCACACACTTGGGGGAAAGAAAAATGGGACTGTTAATAGAAAAGTTTGGGTTGAGATTCCAAGATCAGAGGAAAATATTAAGAGGGATAATAGAGGAATGTCAAGCATGCCAGGAAATGAAACCATCGAGGGTCAGGAAGGTACATGAAGGTATAAGGGAAAGGGGTGGTGAGCCTGGAAGGCATTGGGAAGTAGACTTTACAGAAATAAAACCAGGTAAATACGGATATAGATATCTGTTGGTATTAGTAGACACCTTTTCAGGGTGGGTGGAGGCCTTTCCCACTAAGCAAGAAACAGCCCAGGTGGTAGCGAAAAAACTTTTGGAAGAAATAATCCCCAGATATGGGATACCGGTGAGCATCGGGTCTGATAATGGACCAGCTTTTGTGGCAAGGGTTACACAGGAATTAGCCCGAGCACTGGGAACCAACTGGAAATTGCATTGTGCCTATAATCCTCAAAGTTCGGGTCAGGTGGAAAGGATGAACAGAACCCTAAAGGAAACCCTTGCTAAGCTAGTAAAAGAGACTGAAGAGAACTGGGTAACAATGCTACCTTTTGCCCTATACCGGGTTCGGATAACTCCATATGTACTAGACTTTACACCATTTGAAATAATGTTTGGGACCCTACCCCCAGTATATCCGTTAGAGATAAGGAAGGGAATAACTAAAAACTCAGGAATGAGGAAAGAGATGCAGATCTTAAAAGAAATACAAGATGAGTTATTCCCATTACTACAAAACTGGTATAAAAGAAATCAGAAGGGGTCAGAAATGGATATCGAACCTGGAGATTGGGTGTGGGTAAAAAGGCATAACCCAAAAACATTAGAAAGCAGATGGAAGGGACCTTATGTAGTAATTTTAGTAACACCCACTGCCGTTAAGGTCGATGGAATAGGACATTGGATTCACCATTCCCACGTCCGGAAGCTAAACAAAGAAGAGCGGAAGAAAGCAGAGGAGTGGGAGGTCCGAAGGAATAGTAACAATCCTCTGAAATTGAAATTAATTAGGAAAAATGTACAGTAACACAATTTGGGTAATTATGGTCCTGCTAATTATGATTCTGAGGTGTTCTAATGGGATATACAACATAGAAGAGAGAAGTAATATGTGGGTGACTTGGGCAAATAACACAGGGAATCAGGAATTCTGCCTGTCCCTCACCACCGCTAGTAATCCATTCAGAACCTGCTTGTTTGGGAAGCCGGGATTTGATGACAACAGTTTTAAAAAGGTATCTACGGGAAACTGCTCAGGGGTAGTAAGTGCCTCGGAATGTGCCGTAAGGCTAATTAAGGGATTAAATATCTCATTGCCTTGGGACCCCCAAGAGCTCAATTTGATGGGGGCACAAGCAATTGGAAATAGTTCCAATAATTGGACCCAAACGTGTTTTATGTTTGGGGACAAGTTTTTTGGAGAAAAGGGAGGAGTGAGACTCCTGGCACAATGGAACATTATAATTAAAGGAGGCCCTAGGCCCCAATGGTGGAATGCTTCGGGTTGGACTGATGTATCTCCCGACCCAATATTCGACTGGCGTAAGACCATAGGAGGAGATGGAACCTTCGGTCCCATATATGCAAACGGGACATTCTGTGGGATAAATGGGACAGTCGATGGGTTACAAGAACGGTACCCTGCAGGATTACCCTTAGGAGCATATGGGGGGGATCCATCAGGACAGGTACATAATAGGACAGATTTACTATGGAATAATGATACCGCTAAGGCCTTGCCAGATGGAGTGTTTCTAATTTGTGGGGATAGAGCATGGCAGGGAATACCTAAGAATGCCTATGGGGGACCGTGTTATTTAGGGCAACTGGCAATGATAGCCCCGTCTAAAGCTAAGTTGTTAACTATGAAGCAGGAACAAAGAAGGCAAAAGCGTTCCCTTGGTTTAACACCGGAATGTGATGATAATGTACAATTAATATCTGTAACCGCGCGGGTCGCCTTAGCTATCTTTGTGCCAGGAGCTGCAGCAGGAAATGCATTAAGGGAGCTTTCGAAGTTAGCCTGTTGGAGTGAGAAGCAAGCAAATGCGACAACCGAGGTATTGGAACAACTCCTGCTCGATCAGAACAGCCTGCGACACGCACTACTACAGGACAGAGCGGCTATAGACTTCTTGCTCCTCGCCCATGGACAGGGATGTGAGGAGTTTGAAGGACTATGTTGTTTTAACCTGTCGGACCATAGCCAATCGATTCAACAACAATTGCGCTGGCTCAAGGAACACACTCAGAAGATAACACAGGAAGAAGGACTGATGGACGGATGGCTAGAGTCATTGTTTGGAGGGTTACCTGGGTGGATATCAGGACTGATAAAAGAAGGATTACGCGTATTTGTAATTTTGTTATTACTGTTACTGTGTATCTGTATAATGTGGAAATGTGTAATGGGGGTAATGGAAAAAGCTACAAATCGAGTTAATTCTATGCACATAATGTTCATGCGACAAACTCAGAAAGATCGAGAAAGGATTCTCTGATATTAGCAAAAGAAAAAGGGGGGAATGTAGGGTGCATTAGCAGGGAAGGTAGGGGTTAAATAGCTAATGTAGAATAAGCTGAGTCTTAGAGCACAAGGACCCATGATAACTGGCAGAGTCCGGATGTCTTGCTCATGGCAGGGGCAGAACCCTTGATAGATGGCAGGGTCAGGATGCCCTGCTCATGGCAAGGTCTGGACCCTTGATAGGTGGCGGGGTTAGGGTGCCCTGCCCTCAATCAGGATGATAGGGGGGCTGCTTATCCAGATGTTTTAATTCAGCAAAATAGATAACATTAACAAGAATGCAAAACAGGAAAACGGGAGGGGGAACACTCTTGGGTAAGAACGGTATAAAAGAGGGACGCTCGAAGTGGTCGAGGTCCGTGGTGTGACCCCTGCGTGGGAAAGCCCGGACCCCAGCTAGCTGGTAATACTTATTATCTTTCTTCTATTAATAAAAGACAATATATCTATGGTGGTTGTCTCTCTCTCCCTGTCAATTCGGATACCGGACCTAACAGTTGTAGATAGAGCAAATCAGGAGGTTGTCCACAGTTTCAAGTCACAGAGTGTTTCAGCTTGAGCAATTTCAGAAACTGGCAAAATTAAGGAAAAAGTACCTAATAGGTGAAAACAGGCCTGGACTGCTTTTGAAATGCGCAGGGGAAATGGATCAGTGGAGCTGATGATGTTAGTTTAACCTTTGTAAATACATGTACAGTGTACCTCCTACCTCACAGAGTGCTGACTTAAAAGCAACAAATGAACAAGAACTGTAGAAGTAAATGAAACAAACTGACTGCCATAAGTAGGAGGAAAGGACAGTTCAATGATTTTGATGTTATTTCATACTTTTTTATTGATTTAGGGGGCTTATTCATGGCAGTTGTGGTTAAGTAAGAGGGTGAAGGACTTTGAAATAAGGAAGAGTAGTAGATGAGAGAGGAGGACTGTGCAAAGGGTCCATGCTTGACCAAGGGGTCTCTGCTTTGGATTTGCTGGAGACCTTCAGGGAAATGTGGCCCTTGTGGAGCCAGGGTCCCAAAAGATGATCAGATCCTGAGTGATCCTTCTCCCAAGATCCTTATTTCCCTGAGGAAATCAGGCCATCCTAGGAAGGGCCACCCACCAGCACGTCCATCTGTCTCTGAAAGCTCGCAGGTCTGGCCTTCCCAAGCCCTTCTCAGCTGATAGCTGTGACAGCATTTCTACATGCTTTGAACACTAGCCCCTAACAATTGATTACAAGTCACAAGAGCTAAAAATCATCTTTGAGAGGACAGCTCTCCTGACCTACCTATGGCTTTCCTAAAGAGAAAAAAAAAATGATGATGATACCATTGGAGAGGAGTGGTTGCCTAGAGCTATATGCCTTAGTCCTACAGACCAAATCTGACCAGTCTGGACACCAGAGGACTGGAGAGTAGAAGTTTCATAAAGTGATAGATGTGCCATTCGCAGCCAGAATTACAGCAGGCTGTGATTTTATTTTGAGTGGAATAATGGGCACTTCTGACAGTTTAAAGAAAAAGGCAAGAACAGATGAATGGCAAGAATAGAGTGAAGTGGAAAAAAAATAAATTCCAGCATACCCCATAAAGCATCTGTGGGAGGAGAGGCTGGAGATCTGTATCAGTTGCTTTTATCTTTCTAATTTAATTTTGGACTTGAGTCCCTAGGCAAAAGGAGTATTATACAACAGAGAAATGACATGGTGGGGAAAAGGAAAAGTATCTTTACGTTATCACCGTTGTAAAACGGGAGCGTGTGTAAAAATCCATTCTGCTAGAGTGCAGACTGCTTGAAGCAAGATTTCCTGCCACTGGGGTTCATCTCCCCCCAATGTCCCTCTTTGGTCATATAGCATCAATAAGGCTCAGTGTGGGAGGAAGAGCCACTGCCAAGGTTTCTGAGTTATAAAGAAGTTGCTATATAAAGAAGTAATGTCCACTGGAGTTAGTTTGCCAGTCTGTGTCCTGAGAACTGCTCAGATCCAGTTTCTGACTCAGTGTGGGCAGATTGCCATCAGCTGGGTGATCTCTGCTTTGTCCAGGCTTACAGAACCACTGTGTTTGTGTGTATCTAGACTCCACTTGAAATACAGAGGACCACTCACTATGGGTGAACCCATAGGCCATCCTCACACCCAGTCTGTGCAACCTCTTTGAAGGGTGGATCTTGTTTAAGTGGTGACATCTGTGAGCAAGAGCAAGGCACTTAGCAGAATATTGTGATCTAAAGTAGGTCTGGATGTGGAATACTCAGAAATTCACAACAGGCTGACCAGGAGATAGCAACGTGTAGCAGGTTGAGGGAGCTGATCCTCCCTGTCTGCTCAGCCCTGGTGAGGCCACCTCTGGAGCACTGTGTCCAGGGACATGGCACAAGTCCAGCTGCCGAGAGGATTAAGAGACTGGAGCACCTCTCATGCTGAAAGCTTGAGAGAGAGCCTAGGGAAGACTGAAGGAGGATCATATCAATGTGTATAAGTATCTGAAGGGAGGCTGTAAAGAGTATGGGGCCAGATTCTTTTCAGTAGTGGCCAGTGATAGAACGAGAGGCAACAGGCCCAAACTGCAACACAGGCAGGTCCATCTGAACATGAGAAAAATCTTTTTGACTGTGAGGATAACACAGCATTGGAGCAAGGTGCCTAGAGAGGTTGTAGAGTCTTTTTCTCTGCACATATTCAAACCCCATCTGGACACAGTCCTGTGCAAGTGCTCTAGGTGACCCTGCTTGTGCAGGGGGTTGGTCTAGATGGTCTCCAGAGGTCTCTTCCAACCTCAGCCATTCCACAGTTCTGTGAAATGCTGGGTTTTTCACTAGGTAATGAATTTGCAAGGAGTCAAGATGCTGTGACTGGTGTTGGGGGTTGTTATGTAAAGTTGTTATATCTGTGAAGCAATTTGCCATGTTCAAAGGAAAAAGATGCAGAGCTTGTTTATAACCTTTTCTTTTTTCCCTTTTTTTCTTTTGTAACTTGCAATCATAGGGTACACAGTTGATTTTCAGTGCTGCTAAGGAACTGGAACACTTGTCAAAGTTGAAGGTATTGTTGTGCATGGCTTGTGTTAACATGCTTGTGTGTAAGCATGACAGTATAGTAGTGCATAACATGTCTTGTGCTTCCAGTGGTTTGCGGATATGTTTAATTACAGAGAATGTGTGCTTTGAAATGCTGCTAACATTAATATTGCGCTTAAATTAGCTGTTCAGTTTTCCTCCAGATTTAATCAGATGAGTACTTTATATATTCAGTAGAAATAGCAATCATTTATTTTATATCACTTTAAAATGAAAAAGTAAAGGTCTCAATATCTGGCCAATGCCTCTGCATCCCCTTGTGTAGAAGGGAGTCCCTTGTGTCATCTGTTTGTAGAAGTCATTACTAGTGCTCTTGATAATGAGAAATCAGTAGAAAAGTCTATTTTGCTAGCTATTGATGAGGGAATTAGATGCACTGTTACAAAAATAACTGTTACTTCTGGAGAAGAGCCTGTGTCTGTAAATTCCTACTGTGTGGGCTCTCTTTACAAGCAAGCTAGCGTTCAGCACGAAGGCTGTGTTGACGTGTTTTCACAGTGCGTGACGTGATGGTGCATGACATGAGCATTACTAAGTGCATGCCACCTCATCGTAAGCCAATGAAGCTCTAATTCACTGCTCACGACAGGAATGGTATGAAAATAGTGAGACCTTACAACATCCAAATTGCAGCACGCTGTGGTTCAGATTGTGCTACAAAATACATCTTTTGCAAGAAGAGGTTTAAATTGGAAGAGTCACAAGGCACAAATGATGCTGAAAGGAAGAGCAGGGTGAATGATGTCTAGGAGGATGGTCAGGAAATTTTTCCCATGGCAAAGGGTGTTCTCCTAAGTGATTAGTGCACTTTCAAAATACATCTGTCTTTTCCCATGACATGCTTTTGTCTCATGCACTTATTATAGTTGTCTTTACACTGCTCTCTGTTTCCCTTGTTTGGCAGACACATTTTACACATATATGTTTATGAGCCAACACAGGATGCAATCGTATAAGTAGTACTTACTAGAAATCCTAGTTGTAATCTGAATGTGCAGGTACTTTCATTAGATGTACATTGTTTTCTACAGTTACATTTTAAGACTGTAATAGAACTGTTAACAGCGACAATATAAACACTTCAAGTGTGGCTCTCCAGGGGAATAGGTGTCCCCTCCTGTCCCTTGTGCTGGAGGATTCCCATGCACTTCCCCAGCCAGGCTGGCCTCTCTGCTGAGGTGGTGGCTCCAGAGGAACGTGCCACCTCCAAGTTCCCTGCATTTATAATGCTCCATGTCGCTTCTGCAGAGACTGTGGGGAGAAATGAGGAGAGAGGAGCTTTATAGCCAGACTGGGAGAGCGGGAGCTGGACCACAGTACTCAAATGACCCTCTTTTGCTGGCAGTTTTTTTCCCACATTCGAAAACAATCACGAATACTTGACATTTGGAGGTGGAAGAATCACCCCTGCTCTCTGCACGCTCTTCTAGCATCAGAGAGCTCCGTGAATTTGCTCCATTACTCTTTCCAGGTTACAAGAGTAATGGTTTGTGTACAGATGACTTCAGCTGCTGTAAAATCCCTGGATTCCGGGACGTAGTCAGTGATATTCACTGGTATCTTTTACTTCCTCGGTATTTTCCATTTACTGGGATTTCTGAAAGTAATGAAGATGCCTCTTATCAGGAATGAGCTGGAAGCTTTACCTGTGTCCATTTGCGCTAGTCAGATAAAGGCCATACCTCAGCAACAGAGTCTTCAGCTCACTTTCTGTGAGGCCCATCTGCGGTAACTCTGCATGCATTTTTAGAAATGCACATAATCATGCAAATCAGCCAAGGCTTGGTGAGTGTTCAAGGCTTTATTTGCATATCCACATATATATATATATATATATATATATATATATATATAAATGCAGCAGTGCAGGTGCATGGGATTTTGTATGTGGCAAGCGAACTGTACACAAGCGTGAATGCACTTGGTCACCTGTATTCTGGAGACTTCTACTTCAGGCAGATGGTGTCAACCAGCACTGCATCCAAATGAGATCTCCCAGAAGAATAAAGGTGTTACAGGAGTGTAAATTGTTTGGGTTTGTATAAATGTAGTGGATTTCTTGCCCTTTTGCATAGGCATATACAAGCTAGCAGGGAAAGCAGGAGTGATTAGGAGCCCCTCTCCTGTGCCTTCTACAGCTAAAAATCTGGAAGAATTGCAGCATGCATTTTAAGCCTCTATTTGTTTTAAAACCGGGGGGGAAAGAGCCCTAGTGAGGCAGATAACTCAGCTGAACAATTGAGGCTGACAGACTTGCTGAGCACAGGCTTCAGTCTTGGTGACAAGTGAATTTTGCAATATGTTTTAAAATGCTGGGAAAGCCACTCATGACTCTGCCACTTTGGTGGCATGTATCTGTTTCCTGTTTATTGTCAAACCCTGTCTGCTTGGTTTGCTTAAATAAAACTGGGCTGTTGCTGCTGTCTGCCCTGCGCAGCCAGGAGCTGGAATGAGTGGAGCAGGGAGCAGCCGTCTGTTCTTCCTTGCACTCTTTCTGGAAAAATCATCCAAGATCTAATTGCACTGTTCTTTCCAAGAGCACCTCTGTAGCCTATAAGAATGAATATGTGAGACCAGGAAAAGATTTTGACTTCATCTGCTTGAAGTTACGTAATTATTTATTTCATGGAAGTATTTGTAGCTTGTTCCTGGCTCGCAATCTGGGAAGTGCAGGGTGGTACTTGCTACAGCCCTTTATAGGAACAGTGTGTGGGATGAGCAGAGGGCAGGAGAAGGGCAGTCATGGGCTCCTCGGGGTGTAGGTGTCAGCATTACCAGTCCAGTCACTTGGCTATTTTTACATAAGGTGTTGAAGTAAATGGCACTGTGAGGAAGCAGTGACGCATTGCTCTGCTGTCACAACATGAACACAGTCAGGCTGGGTGACAGCTCAGCTGTGGGGTGAATGAGCTGTTTTTCTGTTTAGGAGAGAAATGCTGACCCTGTTTCTATTGCAGTGTGGGGGATCTGGCTGGCAGACAGAGCAAGTTGTTTCAGCAGACATGAAAGTCGCTCTGCCTGGGGGTCACAGCTACCCTGACTAAATAGTTGTCTCCATGAGCATGGCCTTGGGCTCTGGCCGATTGTGGTGCTTGATCTCAGACTGTCAGACCGAGAAGGAATGGCTTGCCCTCTGTGTACTGAAGTGTGAAGCCACATCATCTTCAATTGAATTACTCCTTGCTCATGCAAAGAGGGAGGAGAGCTGTTGCTCCCCTAAGGAAAGCTTGTCACAGCAGAAGGTCCTGTACAGCCAGCAGAATCGCGTGCAACGAGCTTCCCAGAGCAGGAACAGTAAGAGTGGAAGAAAGAGAAGAGTTAAGGCATGCCTATAGAGCTCAAGAAAGCACAGTGCAAACTTGTCTGAAGCGCTGCTGGCTTGAGCAGCTGCTTCTGTGTATTTGAATACAGCACTGTGTAAAGATACTTGCTAGAGGTCTCTGAGGAGCATGCCAGTTTGCCTAGCACTGTTCCCAGGCTACAGGAAGCCTCATCTCCATCAGGCTGGAGGAGATGGATCCTGATAGATAACAAGTGGAACAAACCTGAATGATGTAGGCTGCAAGACAGTCATCAGGCCCATCAATGAGAAGTGCACTCATGAACTAGCCAGGCATGCTTCACTTGAAGATAATTTAGTGGCTGTTTCCCCTGAAAAGTGTCTCTTATCAGGGGCTATGCCCCATTTATAGTGGCCATAAATAGCCTGTGTCTGATTTTCCTGCTGCTGCTTCACAAATATCTCTGTGCCCGTGCTGCAGCCCTCAAGCAGCTCAGTTAGTCTGGGTCTGTGCAAACCTACTTCCTAAAATGTGCCACTTTTCCCTAAGACCTAGACTCAGCACCAAAGAGCTCAGTGAAACCCCCAAGGATGAAGCATCCTTGTGGCCTGGAAGGTGTATAACAGTGATATGCTCCAACTGCAAGAAAGAGAAGCTTCCCAAAGCTACCTGACTGGGGTGAGTGATGATTGCACATTTGTACATCAGAGCTAGCTAAAACCCCACGCTCTAGTAGAGAATTTCCTGTACTGACATCCGAAACCTGCTTTGTAAATGTTGCAATTGAATAAATCGTGCTGTTTGTGAACTCAACTACTTGTTTGGGGGGAGGCGATCGAACCTACAGTTGACGGACTGTTCGTGAATCCGATACTGCCAGAGTCGAGCTTATAGGTGATTACGCTATTTGGGAACTTGATTCGCTCCTAGGAAGGCGATCGGACCTACGGTCCACAGACTATTTGTGAATCCGATACTGATTTGATATCTCCTTTCCCCCTCCACCACCACTACCACTACGGCTTTCAAACTGCAACATTTTCACACACTGGTCTTGCCCATGCTCACAGCAGCACATCCATGGTCATGCATTCATTTGGTGTGCATCTTCAATGCAACACACAACTACTTTTTTAAGTAGACATTGCAGTGTCTGCATATCACATTGGGGCACTGGAATAATCTGTGCAAGAACATCCCTTGGCAGATCCACAGTACATGAATTCAAGGAGGAATAACTGCTTTGCCTCCCAGCTTCCATGTAGTTGGCTTGTATTGTAGTGTGATTATGTAGAACCTTTTCAACATCTGCCAACTTCAGAGGATAAAATCACAGTGCTGCGTATCAACAAAACCCAGCATACCCAGCCTCTGGTATAAAATAATGTATATACACAAAGCAGAATGTGCATCTTAAATAAGAAGAGATTGTCTCATTCTCTATAGTGTCTTATCCAGCTACTAAAAAATAAATAATTCACATCAGATTGATGGATTTGTTTCCTGTACAGCACACGTGCGCTATCGGATCTGACAAAGACAACATGAAAAACCTTTCGTAATTAATGAGAGAATTGTTGAACACTTGCATATATTGGCACAAGGCAGAAGAGAAAAGGGAACATTACACAGCTCGGCTCAGGTCCCTTCCTCTGTGGAACGAGATTCAGATTTCAACTTCACAAATTCCCTGGCAACTTCATCATTGGTTCTTTGAGAGAGAATCCTCAGGACCGTGAGTCCGGTTTCATCCATGTGAATCCTGCGCCCGAGTGGGCACCAGCAGGCACAGCTTCCTTTGTCCGCTATGTCTCTGAGCTGCATCACTGCTATACCCAGCACTCGATCCTCCCGAGCAAAGCAGTAGTCCTTCACACACACTTGGAGCTCATAGGCATCGGGGCCATCTTCATTCCCCAGTATGCTGAAAAACACACATTGGTTTGTTAATAGCTTCAGCAGAATACACTGATTTCTCTGCAAAAAGGTGTCAGCAGCTGCCTAGAGTTCTAGGTGAGCCACAGAAAACTCCTTTCTGAAAAAAAAAAAAAAAAAAAAAAAACACTACAAAATCCAGCTTTGGGGAAGTGGGTAAGGGGAGGAAGACCACAGTTAGAGAGAGAAGTGAAATACATGGTATATAGGTGTTTTTGCTGTTTCATGGCTGATAAAGACAACCTGGATATTGAAAAAGAAAAAGCCAACAGTGCTTTTCAGCTTGCCTTTGCATGTGCTTTTGTGCTAAACTGTGAAATGAGAGAAGCAGAGAACATTAAAGCCATGCTAATCATATTTTCAAGTCAGATAATTTGAAACATTTCTGCTTGTGCTAAAGATTGCTTCATTTCAGTAATTAATATTTTAATTCAACAATTTCAGTAATTAATATTTTAATTACATGAAGTCTTTGTTAAAGATTCAGACCTTCCAACAATGCAAGAGCTAATAAAATTAAACCACCAATCTTTCTGATACCTCTAAAGAGAAAAAGGCATGAAAACCTCTTCAGTTAAGGAAACCTGTCAGAAGCAATAAAAAATTATATGGATAGTTCCTCTCTTTCAATATGTTTATAATCTTTTGCTGGTCATTGCTACTCCTCTCATTCTTACTGTACAGTTAGGAGAACACTGGTCTGTAGCTCCTTTTGTTGAGTCTTCCAAGAAGGAAGATAACTTGTAAGAATGAAAGCCAAATAAGAAGAGGTCAATATTCAGTGTTTAGAAAGGCTGTAATTGTAGCCACATAAACACTACTAAATCTAAGGGCTGTATCCTTGGAAATAGACTCAGAAAGCATGTCCTGCAGGTCAAATCAAGACAGAAACAAATATTTAGTTTATAAAAACAAATCCAAAATACACAATGAACTTTTAGCCTCAGCCCTACAAACAAAAGATATCAAGTTCATTAAAATGATGGAGCACAGTGAAATATGTTGATAGGATACCCAATGTGTTTCAGAAAGTAGCCAAAGGACGCTGCTGACAGCATCTCATTCACAGCAAAAACTCCCATATTCTAGATTTTCTGGACAGGACACCAAATGTGGGGCCAAGCTGCTGGCTTGAGTAGCCCTTTCGGTGCTGGCCAAGCTGTTTCCTGAACTGGAGGGTCCTATGTGTGCTCAGCATCTGCACCTTCCAGGTCAGATCTTTAGGCTATTTTTCATACTTACAAGTGGAAAGTTTCATTGTATTTGGGAGCCCAGTTGCTACTCTTGGACTTGGTTGTAAACTTCCTCTTCTTGTCACTCTGATGGGGCCCAATCATGGTAATTTCAACAAATGGACGGAACATGCCGAATGTTTGCCACTTCAGGTCGTTGGCTGCCACAACTGGAAGACAGAGTCAGAGCCTGCTTTCCAATAAAAGCTCATTTGTCCCTGTCACTCTGGGCGCCTTCCCAGCTCCCATCAACTCACAATTCCCTGATCCAGAGGACAAAGTTCACTCTAAAACACGCAAGGGTCCCGATACACATGGGCAGGGCTGTCTTGGATTACGACAGGCTTTTTTGCTCCTGTTTATAGCTCCTCAAAGAGAATTTTACTTGAGACAGAAATTGACTTTTGCTATGTGTAGATTCAAAAAATTAGTCGGAGAAACAGGCATTTGTGCAACTCCATGCAGGTTGCCCTGCTAGTTCTGTGCTTGACGCTAGATCAGCTGCACAATGAGGAAAAAAATAAGGCACTTGGGGCTTGATATAGAAGTCTGTTAAAAGGCAAAATGATATTGCAGGTAAGACCAGCAAAGCATATATTCTGTGGGTTCTTCCAGAAAGCTTTGGAAAACCCCAAATTATTAGCTCTTTATTCCTCATCCACTCCCAGGTTATTGCAGGGGAAGACTGAAGTGCAGGGAGTATCTATGAAAGCCACTTTTTACATTACAGTTTAGATTTACCCTGGAGAAGAGAGCCTTGAAGAGCTGTTTATATATATTTTTAGCAAAAGTTAAGCAAGCTAAGTAGGCTATAGGCAAGCAAGGGAGACCAAAGAGGAAGAGGAAGCCTGGGATAAATCACTGCGCTTAGGCTATTTTCAGGGACCAGTTTGGCCTTCAAGACATAGAGCAGCTTCTGAACTCCTAGTATCTCTGCAATCTCATGACTCATGCTGAGCTATTTTGCAAGTCTTTTCTGTCTTGCTGCCCTGTGCTTTGCAGCACATGCTCAGCTCTGGGGCCTGGTGAGGGCTGCCATCTGATTTTTGCTTACTTCCTATATTGCTGCCAATAAACAACAGGACAGTACATTGCCATGTCACTGCCTGGGCTGGGCAAGCTCAGTTGTTTCTCTACATGTTCCTGTTGTGAAATAGGATAGACAATTCTAAATTTTCATTGCATGGTTTAGCCCCAAAGTATAACGACTTCCAAGACTGGAAATCTGCCTTGATACAACCACAGATGCTGAGTAGTAATGCAGGCTTTCTCATACCTTTCACGGTGACCTTGTGTTCCCCAATTCCTGGATGTGAATACAAGTCGATCTGTATAGATACTTCACTCACAGGATCATCCACACCAGATCCTTTTGGAAGAAAATCTACACCCAAAAATACACACAGATTAGGTTTTTCTTGGCACCTCCTTTGGTTTATGGTCTCAGCAAGACAGTATCCTTTCCACAGTGCACCTTCCATAGCCAGCTTTTCAGTTAAAACTGATAATATTAAGGCAAACTAACATCAGGCTCGCATGCCCAATCTGCATGAAACAATAAAAATCACATCCTGGTGAGAATACTAGGAAGAAAAAAAATAAAGGAGTCCTAAAATTCAATGACGGGCCCAGAAAACAAGGATTGTTTTTGAAGTTCCTCTCAAGCTGTTGAATATACATGCAGGCATTCCAGCGCTGGGCAGCAGCATTCCTCTAATCTCATGGAACCGTGTGCTTGGTGATGGTGGGGAAAACACAGAGGAAGGTGTATAACAGTGATATGCTCCAACTGCAAGAAAGAGAAGCTTCCCAAAGCTACCTGACTTTGATAATTAGAGGTGGTGAATCTTAATGGGAATGTCTTTTTCTCTTCACAAAGGTATTTTCTGGAGCATGTTGTTTGTCTGATTTTTCCCATTACACTAATGATATGATGAAGTAGTGATCTTTGTAGATGGAGGATTTAAATCTGCAAAAACATGAAACAATTTTGTCTATTTTGTGGTTCACAGAATCTGTTGCTTTAGGTGGTACTCTGAGGGCTCTGTTGTGGCTCTTCTTGTATGACAGGAATAGCAGACAGGCGCCTCTCTGGGTTTCCTGAGTGACAAACTGTGATTTAAAAATGTCATTTGTTATATCTGTCCAGTTCTTTCTGTATTTTTCTCTTTGCCTACAAGAAGCAGAGGAATTGTTTGTTTTCCAGTTCAGCTGTAATAGGTGATGGCTCTGAAAGATTCTTAAGTGTTCCTTAAACAGCTGAATTAACACTATGGCCCCATAGCCACAGCATGAATCCAGAGAAAGATATGACGCTGGCAACAGCATAAAGATATCACATGTAATTGTTTGCAGGATCATATGGTGAGAGAAGAAAGTAGAAGTCTCACTCCAAAGCAGTGTGCTGTTTTGGATCTTGCACTGGATACTATCAAAGTAAGTAAGTGGTTCACTTCTGTCTCTGTCCTTCCCTTGCTTCATCCTCAAATACTGGTTGGGAGGATAGTGCCTGTCCCAGTTCAGGAAATGCCAGCAATTTGTTGCTGCTGTTACAGCAATAAAGGCACCAAGTGAGTCATATTGCCACATTTGTGTAAACTTGAACGGGCTCAAGTAACTGGCGCATGTTTGGAGCTGGTATATTTATATTTAAGAGTCTGGGGAGAAGAAAGCCATGAGTGAGCAGTATTAGCTGATCTCAGATAGAGATTTCCAGTGCAGAAGCTATTTTTTTGTCATTTTTTGCTCTTCCATTCCATCTGCAAAGCATCACAGTAAGTGAAGATTGCAGTTCTTCTTTAACCTTCTTCCTTTTTTTGTGTGTGTTTGTTTTGTTTGTTTGTTTTTAACTCTTAGCAATATTTCCATGCTGGTGGGAATGGTCTGAAGAAAACCTTCCTGGAGAAAAGTCCAGACCTGCAGTCCCTTTGGTACACGCTCTCTCTCTACACGCAGACCACAGACACCCTCATCAAAACTTTTGTCCAGACGCAGACAGCTCAGGGTAAGATTCTCTCTCTGTTGTTGGTAAAGTTGAATGGAGCTAACTGTTCATAATTGCTCTGTCTTGTTCTGCCACGTTGCAAAGTGCTTTTGGCAGGAGCGTTTCTAGAAACGTGACAGTTGAGAGCTTTTGAAACTGGGAAGGAGGAAAAAGGGATTATTTCCTGCTCACCATTTACATTTTGAGAGCATGGAAGTATATGAAGTATAAATCCTGAGGGTTGTGTGTTCTTTTTTCCTCAGTTCTCATTTAAGTCACATTTCATGAGTTAATGTGGGTGACTTAGACATTTGGAGTTACTGTGCTTAGACTTGTACAGTGGGAGACAATTTTGGCAAAACCCCGCTGCAGAAGGTGATTGGTGCCAATGTCACAGGCCAGTTTCCAGCTGTTCATGCAGGTCTGACTAATGCTGATTGACAGCAATGCTGTGAGTCGCAGGGCTACATGCTGCCTTTAAAGGGAGCAGTCTTCAGAGAGTGTAATCAAGTACTGTTTTGTGTGCAGCCAATATAGGATACTAGCTAAATGATTCTAAATGTTAAGTATTGAAAGAAAATATTCACTACGGCAACATTTTATAAGCTGCTGGGATGGGTTGCTGGAGTTGTTTGGTAGCTCTCTGGGAAGTGAGGATGCTGTTTCACTGATCTGGAAATGGTAAATAGTTAATTGTCTCTATCTTTCATTACTTTCATGGAAACATCTCTGGATTCTTGCACAGAATAATTTCTGTTGTAGTCAGGAACCTTCATTGGCAGACTTTTAATCTTGCTGGTCTCAGGAGAGGATGCTAATGTTGTTATAGGTTAGGTAGAAAACAGAAACTGATGTTTTAAGATTTCAGGCTGTTTAAGTCTTGGGGCTGGGCAATGGAGCAGCTACAGCAAAAGTCTTAAGACACCATGGGCGCGTGTTTCTGCCACCTTTTTGCTTGGAGTCCTGTTTCTCTCAGTCCTTCCAAATGCTCAGCAGCTGGTGGCTTCCCAGGCCATGCTAACTTGGTGTAGTGCCACACCGAGCACTGGGGACAAGCGGAAAGCCCTCCTTAGCTACCCTGCTTTTGGTGTGTGAATGATATACTTCAAGCTCCTTATTGTGAAGTTCAATCAATTACATCAGCTCTTTCACTTCATAATATGTTTTAGCCTCAAAATTGACAACATAGTCCTTTTCTCCATAGGTATCCAATTATTCTGTATCCCAATTAGAACTGCATCACTAATCGTTAACCTGAGCTCAAGCAGTTATTAAAGGGAAAGTTAAATAAGTCTGCTTATCAAAGAACTTAATTTTCATTTTGTTAAGCAGTCCTGTTCTTTAGTTTACATGAGATCTTGATTTTTCTAACTAGATAAATATCCTTTCCTATACTGCGTAGTGATTCCAATTAAAAGTGGAAAAGTTGACTGCATCCTGATACAAGAATTTTAAGGATAATGTAATCTTCTGTTGTAACGCTACCTTTTCCTCTGTGAAACTACATCTCCTTTTCTTCTGGCTAATTGATGGAGGGAGGTAAGCACGCACTGTGCTCTGCTGGGACTTACAGCCATAGGACTAATCTCTCAAATTCAGGTACCATCCCTTTAGTCAGGTGTTTATACCTGGTATGTTTCAACCTAAGGAAAAAAATATCATGCTGCTAAAGACAAACATAGATTAGTCCCCAAAGGCCTCAGAATTCCTATTATTTTCTCCAGTGTTTGGGGAATACCAGTGTCAAGTATTCACACACCAAAAGCAGGGTAGCTAAGGAGGGCTTTCCGCTTGTCCCCAGTGCTCGGTGTGGCACTACACCAAGTTAGCATGGCCTGGGAAGCCACCAGCTGCTGAGCATTTGGAAGGACTGAGAGAAACAGGACTCCAAGCAAAAAGGTGGCAGAAACACGCGCCCATGGTGTCTTAAGACTTTTGCTGTAGCTGCTCCATTGCCCAGCCCCAAGACTTAAACAGCCTGAAATCTTAAAACATCAGTTTCTGTTTTCTACCTAACCTATAACAACATTAGCATCCTCTCCTGAGACCAGCAAGATTAAAAGTCTGCCAATGAAGGTTCCTGACTACAACAGAAATTATTCTGTGCAAGAATCCAGAGATGTTTCCATGAAAGTAATGAAAGATAGAGACAATTAACTATTTACCATTTCCAGATCAGTGAAACAGCATCCTCACTTCCCAGAGAGCTACCAAACAACTCCAGCAACCCATCCCAGCAGCTTATAAAATGTTGCCGTAGTGAATATTTTCTTTCAATACTTAACATTTAGAATCATTTAGCTAGTATCCTATATTGGCTGCACACAAAACAGTACTTGATTACACTCTCTGAAGACTGCTCCCTTTAAAGGCAGCATGTAGCCCTGCGACTCACAGCATTGCTGTCAATCAGCATTAGTCAGACCTGCATGAACAGCTGGAAACTGGCCTGTGACATTGGCACCAATCACCTTCTGCAGCGGGGTTTTGCCAAAATTGTCTCCCACTGTACAAGTCTAAGCACAGTAACTCCAAATGTCTAAGTCACCCACATTAACTCATGAAATGTGACTTAAATGAGAACTGAGGAAAAAAGAACACACAACCCTCAGGATTTATACTTCATATACTTCCATGCTCTCAAAATGTAAATGGTGAGCAGGAAATAATCCCTTTTTCCTCCTTCCCAGTTTCAAAAGCTCTCAACTGTCACGTTTCTAGAAACGCTCCTGCCAAAAGCACTTTGCAACGTGGCAGAACAAGACAGAGCAATTATGAACAGTTAGCTCCATTCAACTTTACCAACAACAGAGAGAGAATCTTACCCTGAGCTGTCTGCGTCTGGACAAAAGTTTTGATGAGGGTGTCTGTGGTCTGCGTGTAGAGAGAGAGCGTGTACCAAAGGGACTGCAGGTCTGGACTTTTCTCCAGGAAGGTTTTCTTCAGACCATTCCCACCAGCATGGAAATATTGCTAAGAGTTAAAAACAAACAAACAAAACAAACACACACAAAAAAAGGAAGAAGGTTAAAGAAGAACTGCAATCTTCACTTACTGTGATGCTTTGCAGATGGAATGGAAGAGCAAAAAATGACAAAAAAATAGCTTCTGCACTGGAAATCTCTATCTGAGATCAGCTAATACTGCTCACTCATGGCTTTCTTCTCCCCAGACTCTTAAATATAAATATACCAGCTCCAAACATGCGCCAGTTACTTGAGCCCGTTCAAGTTTACACAAATGTGGCAATATGACTCACTTGGTGCCTTTATTGCTGTAACAGCAGCAACAAATTGCTGGCATTTCCTGAACTGGGACAGGCACTATCCTCCCAACCAGTATTTGAGGATGAAGCAAGGGAAGGACAGAGACAGAAGTGAACCACTTACTTACTTTGATAGTATCCAGTGCAAGATCCAAAACAGCACACTGCTTTGGAGTGAGACTTCTACTTTCTTCTCTCACCATATGATCCTGCAAACAATTACATGTGATATCTTTATGCTGTTGCCAGCGTCATATCTTTCTCTGGATTCATGCTGTGGCTATGGGGCCATAGTGTTAATTCAGCTGTTTAAGGAACACTTAAGAATCTTTCAGAGCCATCACCTATTACAGCTGAACTGGAAAACAAACAATTCCTCTGCTTCTTGTAGGCAAAGAGAAAAATACAGAAAGAACTGGACAGATATAACAAATGACATTTTTAAATCACAGTTTGTCACTCAGGAAACCCAGAGAGGCGCCTGTCTGCTATTCCTGTCATACAAGAAGAGCCACAACAGAGCCCTCAGAGTACCACCTAAAGCAACAGATTCTGTGAACCACAAAATAGACAAAATTGTTTCATGTTTTTGCAGATTTAAATCCTCCATCTACAAAGATCACTACTTCATCATATCATTAGTGTAATGGGAAAAATCAGACAAACAACATGCTCCAGAAAATACCTTTGTGAAGAGAAAAAGACATTCCCATTAAGATTCACCACCTCTAATTATCAAAGTCAGGTAGCTTTGGGAAGCTTCTCTTTCTTGCAGTTGGAGCATATCACTGTTATACACCTTCCTCTGTGTTTTCCCCACCATCACCAAGCACACGGTTCCATGAGATTAGAGGAATGCTGCTGCCCAGCGCTGGAATGCCTGCATGTATATTCAACAGCTTGAGAGGAACTTCAAAAACAATCCTTGTTTTCTGGGCCCGTCATTGAATTTTAGGACTCCTTTATTTTTTTTCTTCCTAGTATTCTCACCAGGATGTGATTTTTATTGTTTCATGCAGATTGGGCATGCGAGCCTGATGTTAGTTTGCCTTAATATTATCAGTTTTAACTGAAAAGCTGGCTATGGAAGGTGCACTGTGGAAAGGATACTGTCTTGCTGAGACCATAAACCAAAGGAGGTGCCAAGAAAAACCTAATCTGTGTGTATTTTTGGGTGTAGATTTTCTTCCAAAAGGATCTGGTGTGGATGATCCTGTGAGTGAAGTATCTATACAGATCGACTTGTATTCACATCCAGGAATTGGGGAACACAAGGTCACCGTGAAAGGTATGAGAAAGCCTGCATTACTACTCAGCATCTGTGGTTGTATCAAGGCAGATTTCCAGTCTTGGAAGTCGTTATACTTTGGGGCTAAACCATGCAATGAAAATTTAGAATTGTCTATCCTATTTCACAACAGGAACATGTAGAGAAACAACTGAGCTTGCCCAGCCCAGGCAGTGACATGGCAATGTACTGTCCTGTTGTTTATTGGCAGCAATATAGGAAGTAAGCAAAAATCAGATGGCAGCCCTCACCAGGCCCCAGAGCTGAGCATGTGCTGCAAAGCACAGGGCAGCAAGACAGAAAAGACTTGCAAAATAGCTCAGCATGAGTCATGAGATTGCAGAGATACTAGGAGTTCAGAAGCTGCTCTATGTCTTGAAGGCCAAACTGGTCCCTGAAAATAGCCTAAGCGCAGTGATTTATCCCAGGCTTCCTCTTCCTCTTTGGTCTCCCTTGCTTGCCTATAGCCTACTTAGCTTGCTTAACTTTCGCTAAAAATATATATAAACAGCTCTTCAAGGCTCTCTTCTCCAGGGTAAATCTAAACTGTAATGTAAAAAGTGGCTTTCATAGATACTTCCTGCACTTCAGTCTTCCCCTGCAATAACCTGGGAGTGGATGAGGAATAAAGAGCTAATAATTTGGGGTTTTCCAAAGCTTTCTGGAAGAACCCACAGAATATATGCTTTGCTGGTCTTACCTGCAATATCATTTTGCCTTTTAACAGACTTCTATATCAAGCCCCAAGTGCCTTATTTTTTTCCTCATTGTGCAGCTGATCTAGCGTCAAGCACAGAACTAGCAGGGCAACCTGCATGGAGTTGCACAAATGCCTGTTTCTCCGACTAATTTTTTGAATCTACACATAGCAAAAGCCAATTTCTGTCTCAAGTAAAATTCTCTTTGAGGAGCTATAAACAGGAGCAAAAAAGCCTGTCGTAATCCAAGACAGCCCTGCCCATGTGTATCGGGACCCTTGCGTGTTTTAGAGTGAACTTTGTCCTCTGGATCAGGGAATTGTGAGTTGATGGGAGCTGGGAAGGCGCCCAGAGTGACAGGGACAAATGAGCTTTTATTGGAAAGCAGGCTCTGACTCTGTCTTCCAGTTGTGGCAGCCAACGACCTGAAGTGGCAAACATTCGGCATGTTCCGTCCATTTGTTGAAATTACCATGATTGGGCCCCATCAGAGTGACAAGAAGAGGAAGTTTACAACCAAGTCCAAGAGTAGCAACTGGGCTCCCAAATACAATGAAACTTTCCACTTGTAAGTATGAAAAATAGCCTAAAGATCTGACCTGGAAGGTGCAGATGCTGAGCACACATAGGACCCTCCAGTTCAGGAAACAGCTTGGCCAGCACCGAAAGGGCTACTCAAGCCAGCAGCTTGGCCCCACATTTGGTGTCCTGTCCAGAAAATCTAGAATATGGGAGTTTTTGCTGTGAATGAGATGCTGTCAGCAGCGTCCTTTGGCTACTTTCTGAAACACATTGGGTATCCTATCAACATATTTCACTGTGCTCCATCATTTTAATGAACTTGATATCTTTTGTTTGTAGGGCTGAGGCTAAAAGTTCATTGTGTATTTTGGATTTGTTTTTATAAACTAAATATTTGTTTCTGTCTTGATTTGACCTGCAGGACATGCTTTCTGAGTCTATTTCCAAGGATACAGCCCTTAGATTTAGTAGTGTTTATGTGGCTACAATTACAGCCTTTCTAAACACTGAATATTGACCTCTTCTTATTTGGCTTTCATTCTTACAAGTTATCTTCCTTCTTGGAAGACTCAACAAAAGGAGCTACAGACCAGTGTTCTCCTAACTGTACAGTAAGAATGAGAGGAGTAGCAATGACCAGCAAAAGATTATAAACATATTGAAAGAGAGGAACTATCCATATAATTTTTTATTGCTTCTGACAGGTTTCCTTAACTGAAGAGGTTTTCATGCCTTTTTCTCTTTAGAGGTATCAGAAAGATTGGTGGTTTAATTTTATTAGCTCTTGCATTGTTGGAAGGTCTGAATCTTTAACAAAGACTTCATGTAATTAAAATATTAATTACTGAAATTGTTGAATTAAAATATTAATTACTGAAATGAAGCAATCTTTAGCACAAGCAGAAATGTTTCAAATTATCTGACTTGAAAATATGATTAGCATGGCTTTAATGTTCTCTGCTTCTCTCATTTCACAGTTTAGCACAAAAGCACATGCAAAGGCAAGCTGAAAAGCACTGTTGGCTTTTTCTTTTTCAATATCCAGGTTGTCTTTATCAGCCATGAAACAGCAAAAACACCTATATACCATGTATTTCACTTCTCTCTCTAACTGTGGTCTTCCTCCCCTTACCCACTTCCCCAAAGCTGGATTTTGTAGTGGTTTTTTTTTTTTTTTTTTTTTTTTCAGAAAGGAGTTTTCTGTGGCTCACCTAGAACTCTAGGCAGCTGCTGACACCTTTTTGCAGAGAAATCAGTGTATTCTGCTGAAGCTATTAACAAACCAATGTGTGTTTTTCAGCATACTGGGGAATGAAGATGGCCCCGATGCCTATGAGCTCCAAGTGTGTGTGAAGGACTACTGCTTTGCTCGGGAGGATCGAGTGCTGGGTATAGCAGTGATGCAGCTCAGAGACATAGCGGACAAAGGAAGCTGTGCCTGCTGGTGCCCACTCGGGCGCAGGATTCACATGGATGAAACCGGACTCACGGTCCTGAGGATTCTCTCTCAAAGAACCAATGATGAAGTTGCCAGGGAATTTGTGAAGTTGAAATCTGAATCTCGTTCCACAGAGGAAGGGACCTGAGCCGAGCTGTGTAATGTTCCCTTTTCTCTTCTGCCTTGTGCCAATATATGCAAGTGTTCAACAATTCTCTCATTAATTACGAAAGGTTTTTCATGTTGTCTTTGTCAGATCCGATAGCGCACGTGTGCTGTACAGGAAACAAATCCATCAATCTGATGTGAATTATTTATTTTTTAGTAGCTGGATAAGACACTATAGAGAATGAGACAATCTCTTCTTATTTAAGATGCACATTCTGCTTTGTGTATATACATTATTTTATACCAGAGGCTGGGTATGCTGGGTTTTGTTGATACGCAGCACTGTGATTTTATCCTCTGAAGTTGGCAGATGTTGAAAAGGTTCTACATAATCACACTACAATACAAGCCAACTACATGGAAGCTGGGAGGCAAAGCAGTTATTCCTCCTTGAATTCATGTACTGTGGATCTGCCAAGGGATGTTCTTGCACAGATTATTCCAGTGCCCCAATGTGATATGCAGACACTGCAATGTCTACTTAAAAAAGTAGTTGTGTGTTGCATTGAAGATGCACACCAAATGAATGCATGACCATGGATGTGCTGCTGTGAGCATGGGCAAGACCAGTGTGTGAAAATGTTGCAGTTTGAAAGCCGTAGTGGTAGTGGTGGTGGAGGGGGAAAGGAGATATCAAATCAGTATCGGATTCACAAATAGTCTGTGGACCGTAGGTCCGATCGCCTTCCTAGGAGCGAATCAAGTTCCCAAATAGCGTAATCACCTATAAGCTCGACTCTGGCAGTATCGGATTCACGAACAGTCCGTCAACTGTAGGTTCGATCGCCTCCCCCCAAACAAGTAGTTGAGTTCACAAACAGCACGATTTATTCAATTGCAACATTTACAAAGCAGGTTTCGGATGTCAGTACAGGAAATTCTCTACTAGAGCGTGGGGTTTTAGCTAGCTCTGATGTACAAATGTGCAATCATCACTCACCCCAGTCAGGTAGCTTTGGGAAGCTTCTCTTTCTTGCAGTTGGAGCATATCACTGTTATACACCTTCCAGGCCACAAGGATGCTTCATCCTTGGGGGTTTCACTGAGCTCTTTGGTGCTGAGTCTAGGTCTTAGGGAAAAGTGGCACATTTTAGGAAGTAGGTTTGCACAGACCCAGACTAACTGAGCTGCTTGAGGGCTGCAGCACGGGCACAGAGATATTTGTGAAGCAGCAGCAGGAAAATCAGACACAGGCTATTTATGGCCACTATAAATGGGGCATAGCCCCTGATAAGAGACACTTTTCAGGGGAAACAGCCACTAAATTATCTTCAAGTGAAGCATGCCTGGCTAGTTCATGAGTGCACTTCTCATTGATGGGCCTGATGACTGTCTTGCAGCCTACATCATTCAGGTTTGTTCCACTTGTTATCTATCAGGATCCATCTCCTCCAGCCTGATGGAGATGAGGCTTCCTGTAGCCTGGGAACAGTGCTAGGCAAACTGGCATGCTCCTCAGAGACCTCTAGCAAGTATCTTTACACAGTGCTGTATTCAAATACACAGAAGCAGCTGCTCAAGCCAGCAGCGCTTCAGACAAGTTTGCACTGTGCTTTCTTGAGCTCTATAGGCATGCCTTAACTCTTCTCTTTCTTCCACTCTTACTGTTCCTGCTCTGGGAAGCTCGTTGCACGCGATTCTGCTGGCTGTACAGGACCTTCTGCTGTGACAAGCTTTCCTTAGGGGAGCAACAGCTCTCCTCCCTCTTTGCATGAGCAAGGAGTAATTCAATTGAAGATGATGTGGCTTCACACTTCAGTACACAGAGGGCAAGCCATTCCTTCTCGGTCTGACAGTCTGAGATCAAGCACCACAATCGGCCAGAGCCCAAGGCCATGCTCATGGAGACAACTATTTAGTCAGGGTAGCTGTGACCCCCAGGCAGAGCGACTTTCATGTCTGCTGAAACAACTTGCTCTGTCTGCCAGCCAGATCCCCCACACTGCAATAGAAACAGGGTCAGCATTTCTCTCCTAAACAGAAAAACAGCTCATTCACCCCACAGCTGAGCTGTCACCCAGCCTGACTGTGTTCATGTTGTGACAGCAGAGCAATGCGTCACTGCTTCCTCACAGTGCCATTTACTTCAACACCTTATGTAAAAATAGCCAAGTGACTGGACTGGTAATGCTGACACCTACACCCCGAGGAGCCCATGACTGCCCTTCTCCTGCCCTCTGCTCATCCCACACACTGTTCCTATAAAGGGCTGTAGCAAGTACCACCCTGCACTTCCCAGATTGCGAGCCAGGAACAAGCTACAAATACTTCCATGAAATAAATAATTACGTAACTTCAAGCAGATGAAGTCAAAATCTTTTCCTGGTCTCACATATTCATTCTTATAGGCTACAGAGGTGCTCTTGGAAAGAACAGTGCAATTAGATCTTGGATGATTTTTCCAGAAAGAGTGCAAGGAAGAACAGACGGCTGCTCCCTGCTCCACTCATTCCAGCTCCTGGCTGCGCAGGGCAGACAGCAGCAACAGCCCAGTTTTATTTAAGCAAACCAAGCAGACAGGGTTTGACAATAAACAGGAAACAGATACATGCCACCAAAGTGGCAGAGTCATGAGTGGCTTTCCCAGCATTTTAAAACATATTGCAAAATTCACTTGTCACCAAGACTGAAGCCTGTGCTCAGCAAGTCTGTCAGCCTCAATTGTTCAGCTGAGTTATCTGCCTCACTAGGGCTCTTTCCCCCCCGGTTTTAAAACAAATAGAGGCTTAAAATGCATGCTGCAATTCTTCCAGATTTTTAGCTGTAGAAGGCACAGGAGAGGGGCTCCTAATCACTCCTGCTTTCCCTGCTAGCTTGTATATGCCTATGCAAAAGGGCAAGAAATCCACTACATTTATACAAACCCAAACAATTTACACTCCTGTAACACCTTTATTCTTCTGGGAGATCTCATTTGGATGCAGTGCTGGTTGACACCATCTGCCTGAAGTAGAAGTCTCCAGAATACAGGTGACCAAGTGCATTCACGCTTGTGTACAGTTCGCTTGCCACATACAAAATCCCATGCACCTGCACTGCTGCATTTATATATATATATATATATATATATATATATATATATGTGGATATGCAAATAAAGCCTTGAACACTCACCAAGCCTTGGCTGATTTGCATGATTATGTGCATTTCTAAAAATGCATGCAGAGTTACCGCAGATGGGCCTCACAGAAAGTGAGCTGAAGACTCTGTTGCTGAGGTATGGCCTTTATCTGACTAGCGCAAATGGACACAGGTAAAGCTTCCAGCTCATTCCTGATAAGAGGCATCTTCATTACTTTCAGAAATCCCAGTAAATGGAAAATACCGAGGAAGTAAAAGATACCAGTGAATATCACTGACTACGTCCCGGAATCCAGGGATTTTACAGCAGCTGAAGTCATCTGTACACAAACCATTACTCTTGTAACCTGGAAAGAGTAATGGAGCAAATTCACGGAGCTCTCTGATGCTAGAAGAGCGTGCAGAGAGCAGGGGTGATTCTTCCACCTCCAAATGTCAAGTATTCGTGATTGTTTTCGAATGTGGGAAAAAAACTGCCAGCAAAAGAGGGTCATTTGAGTACTGTGGTCCAGCTCCCGCTCTCCCAGTCTGGCTATAAAGCTCCTCTCTCCTCATTTCTCCCCACAGTCTCTGCAGAAGCGACATGGAGCATTATAAATGCAGGGAACTTGGAGGTGGCACGTTCCTCTGGAGCCACCACCTCAGCAGAGAGGCCAGCCTGGCTGGGGAAGTGCATGGGAATCCTCCAGCACAAGGGACAGGAGGGGACACCTATTCCCCTGGAGAGCCACACTTGAAGTGTTTATATTGTCGCTGTTAACAGTTCTATTACAGTCTTAAAATGTAACTGTAGAAAACAATGTACATCTAATGAAAGTACCTGCACATTCAGATTACAACTAGGATTTCTAGTAAGTACTACTTATACGATTGCATCCTGTGTTGGCTCATAAACATATATGTGTAAAATGTGTCTGCCAAACAAGGGAAACAGAGAGCAGTGTAAAGACAACTATAATAAGTGCATGAGACAAAAGCATGTCATGGGAAAAGACAGATGTATTTTGAAAGTGCACTAATCACTTAGGAGAACACCCTTTGCCATGGGAAAAATTTCCTGACCATCCTCCTAGACATCATTCACCCTGCTCTTCCTTTCAGCATCATTTGTGCCTTGTGACTCTTCCAATTTAAACCTCTTCTTGCAAAAGATGTATTTTGTAGCACAATCTGAACCACAGCGTGCTGCAATTTGGATGTTGTAAGGTCTCACTATTTTCATACCATTCCTGTCGTGAGCAGTGAATTAGAGCTTCATTGGCTTACGATGAGGTGGCATGCACTTAGTAATGCTCATGTCATGCACCATCACGTCACGCACTGTGAAAACACGTCAACACAGCCTTCGTGCTGAACGCTAGCTTGCTTGTAAAGAGAGCCCACACAGTAGGAATTTACAGACACAGGCTCTTCTCCAGAAGTAACAGTTATTTTTGTAACAGTGCATCTAATTCCCTCATCAATAGCTAGCAAAATAGACTTTTCTACTGATTTCTCATTATCAAGAGCACTAGTAATGACTTCTACAAACAGATGACACAAGGGACTCCCTTCTACACAAGGGGATGCAGAGGCATTGGCCAGATATTGAGACCTTTACTTTTTCATTTTAAAGTGATATAAAATAAATGATTGCTATTTCTACTGAATATATAAAGTACTCATCTGATTAAATCTGGAGGAAAACTGAACAGCTAATTTAAGCGCAATATTAATGTTAGCAGCATTTCAAAGCACACATTCTCTGTAATTAAACATATCCGCAAACCACTGGAAGCACAAGACATGTTATGCACTACTATACTGTCATGCTTACACACAAGCATGTTAACACAAGCCATGCACAACAATACCTTCAACTTTGACAAGTGTTCCAGTTCCTTAGCAGCACTGAAAATCAACTGTGTACCCTATGATTGCAAGTTACAAAAGAAAAAAAGGGAAAAAAGAAAAGGTTATAAACAAGCTCTGCATCTTTTTCCTTTGAACATGGCAAATTGCTTCACAGATATAACAACTTTACATAACAACCCCCAACACCAGTCACAGCATCTTGACTCCTTGCAAATTCATTACCTAGTGAAAAACCCAGCATTTCACAGAACTGTGGAATGGCTGAGGTTGGAAGAGACCTCTGGAGACCATCTAGACCAACCCCCTGCACAAGCAGGGTCACCTAGAGCACTTGCACAGGACTGTGTCCAGATGGGGTTTGAATATGTGCAGAGAAAAAGACTCTACAACCTCTCTAGGCACCTTGCTCCAATGCTGTGTTATCCTCACAGTCAAAAAGATTTTTCTCATGTTCAGATGGACCTGCCTGTGTTGCAGTTTGGGCCTGTTGCCTCTCGTTCTATCACTGGCCACTACTGAAAAGAATCTGGCCCCATACTCTTTACAGCCTCCCTTCAGATACTTATACACATTGATATGATCCTCCTTCAGTCTTCCCTAGGCTCTCTCTCAAGCTTTCAGCATGAGAGGTGCTCCAGTCTCTTAATCCTCTCGGCAGCTGGACTTGTGCCATGTCCCTGGACACAGTGCTCCAGAGGTGGCCTCACCAGGGCTGAGCAGACAGGGAGGATCAGCTCCCTCAACCTGCTACACGTTGCTATCTCCTGGTCAGCCTGTTGTGAATTTCTGAGTATTCCACATCCAGACCTACTTTAGATCACAATATTCTGCTAAGTGCCTTGCTCTTGCTCACAGATGTCACCACTTAAACAAGATCCACCCTTCAAAGAGGTTGCACAGACTGGGTGTGAGGATGGCCTATGGGTTCACCCATAGTGAGTGGTCCTCTGTATTTCAAGTGGAGTCTAGATACACACAAACACAGTGGTTCTGTAAGCCTGGACAAAGCAGAGATCACCCAGCTGATGGCAATCTGCCCACACTGAGTCAGAAACTGGATCTGAGCAGTTCTCAGGACACAGACTGGCAAACTAACTCCAGTGGACATTACTTCTTTATATAGCAACTTCTTTATAACTCAGAAACCTTGGCAGTGGCTCTTCCTCCCACACTGAGCCTTATTGATGCTATATGACCAAAGAGGGACATTGGGGGGAGATGAACCCCAGTGGCAGGAAATCTTGCTTCAAGCAGTCTGCACTCTAGCAGAATGGATTTTTACACACGCTCCCGTTTTACAACGGTGATAACGTAAAGATACTTTTCCTTTTCCCCACCATGTCATTTCTCTGTTGTATAATACTCCTTTTGCCTAGGGACTCAAGTCCAAAATTAAATTAGAAAGATAAAAGCAACTGATACAGATCTCCAGCCTCTCCTCCCACAGATGCTTTATGGGGTATGCTGGAATTTATTTTTTTTCCACTTCACTCTATTCTTGCCATTCATCTGTTCTTGCCTTTTTCTTTAAACTGTCAGAAGTGCCCATTATTCCACTCAAAATAAAATCACAGCCTGCTGTAATTCTGGCTGCGAATGGCACATCTATCACTTTATGAAACTTCTACTCTCCAGTCCTCTGGTGTCCAGACTGGTCAGATTTGGTCTGTAGGACTAAGGCATATAGCTCTAGGCAACCACTCCTCTCCAATGGTATCATCATCATTTTTTTTTTCTCTTTAGGAAAGCCATAGGTAGGTCAGGAGAGCTGTCCTCTCAAAGATGATTTTTAGCTCTTGTGACTTGTAATCAATTGTTAGGGGCTAGTGTTCAAAGCATGTAGAAATGCTGTCACAGCTATCAGCTGAGAAGGGCTTGGGAAGGCCAGACCTGCGAGCTTTCAGAGACAGATGGACGTGCTGGTGGGTGGCCCTTCCTAGGATGGCCTGATTTCCTCAGGGAAATAAGGATCTTGGGAGAAGGATCACTCAGGATCTGATCATCTTTTGGGACCCTGGCTCCACAAGGGCCACATTTCCCTGAAGGTCTCCAGCAAATCCAAAGCAGAGACCCCTTGGTCAAGCATGGACCCTTTGCACAGTCCTCCTCTCTCATCTACTACTCTTCCTTATTTCAAAGTCCTTCACCCTCTTACTTAACCACAACTGCCATGAATAAGCCCCCTAAATCAATAAAAAAGTATGAAATAACATCAAAATCATTGAACTGTCCTTTCCTCCTACTTATGGCAGTCAGTTTGTTTCATTTACTTCTACAGTTCTTGTTCATTTGTTGCTTTTAAGTCAGCACTCTGTGAGGTAGGAGGTACACTGTACATGTATTTACAAAGGTTAAACTAACATCATCAGCTCCACTGATCCATTTCCCCTGCGCATTTCAAAAGCAGTCCAGGCCTGTTTTCACCTATTAGGTACTTTTTCCTTAATTTTGCCAGTTTCTGAAATTGCTCAAGCTGAAACACTCTGTGACTTGAAACTGTGGACAACCTCCTGATTTGCTCTATCTACAACTACCACTCGGCCCTCACCATTCTTCATCCTTTTATGCTTTTGGAATAGAAATCAATACAGATCGTGATCCTTATTGACTCCATACCTGAACAGATGCTCTTGATAAACACAGGCAAGGGCAAGGCATCCATGAAGGCAGGTTTTGGAAGCTCCAAGGGAAGGAAGGGTTTTTGATTCACAAATAGTCTGTGGACCGTAGGTCCGATCGCCTTCCTAGGAGCGAATCAAGTTCCCAAATAGCGTAATCACCTATAAGCTCGACTCTGGCAGTATCGGATTCACGAACAGTCCGTCAACTGTAGGTCCGATCGCCTCCCCCCAAACAAGTAGTCGAGTTCACAAACAGTATGATTTATTCAAATGCAACATTTACAAAGCAGGTTTCGGATGTCAGTACAGGAAATTCTCTACTAGAGTGTGGGGTTTTAGCTAGCTCTGATGTACAAATGTGCAATCATCACTCACCCCAGAAGATGGGAGAGGGCTCTCAGTCTCGAGTCTCCTCAGGCGGCGTCCTGACACAAGGGGAGGAAAGGGGGATCAGCGCATCGACTGATCCAGAATTTATGATGGATTCTTCCTCTCTCACTTCTTAGTCTCCTCAGGCAGCATCCCAGCGCGAGGGGAGGGAAGGGGGCTCAGCCTGTCGACTGACCCAGGAGTTACGATGGTTTCTTCCCCCACCTTTTCATCCTTAGTTCACCTTTTATACTTGTCTTTACATTCAGGTGGAGCTTGAGTGACTAGAGTCATACTTAATATCTCGATCTCGATTCAGATCTCGAAGGGAAGGGCTCTGGAGCGGACGCTCGTCCCGGAGCTCCTTGTCTCGAGGCGAACAACAGAGCGAGAGGCAGCCCCAGCGCCGACCCCCGTGCGGGCAGTGCTGACCTCCGGGCCAGAGGCGGCTCTGACTCAGCGGGGGCGGAGCCGGCAGGGCAGGCGGGAATTCAAAAGCTGCCCCCAGGGAGCGCGAGCGACCAGGGGCGCGGCGCGGCGCGGCGCGCCAGTTTGTGCAGGCAGGGGTCAGGGAGTCTTCCCCCCAGGTGTGGAAAAGAATCTTCTCCCCAGACTCTTCCAGCAGCGGGAGATCAGGTAAAGCCATGGTCTCCACTCGGCAGAGAGCTTCCACCAGGAAGACTGTGGCGACACAGACTGAACTGCCACAGAAACATGCAGCGGTCCAGGTTTCTGGCTGTGGGGAATGCCTGAGACTCTCCATGCTACCAGGGAGTGGTGAAAACACAGCCTGCCTTAGGTGTGAGCAGGTGGATGACCTGCTCAGCCTGGTGGTGGAGCTAAAGGAGGAGGTAGAAAGGCTGAGGGCCATCAGGGAGCGTGAAAAAGAAACAGACTGGTGGAGCTGCGTTCTGCAGTCTTCCCAGGAAAGCCACTCAGAGATCCCCCTGATTCAGTCTGTAAATCCAGTACCCCCTTGCAATAAGGCAGAGGGGGCAGAATTAACAGTATCGAGGGACGCTCAACAATGGAAATAGGTCCCCACTCGAGGTGGCAGAAGATCCCTTCCACAGCCCACCTCACCTCCACCTGTGACCACATTCAACAGGTACGAGGCCCTGGAACTTGAGGATCAGATAGAGGAGGCCTTGAACCAAGGCCCATCTAGGGGGCTGCCTACAGAGAGGCAGTCTGGTCCATGCTGCAAGGCTGCTCCCCCTAAAGAGAAAAGGAGCACCCGGAAGAAGCGGCGGGTGATCGTCGTGGGTGACTCCACGCTACAGGGCACAGAGGCACCGATATGTAGACCGGACCCCTCATCCAGAGAGGTCTGCTGCTTGCCAGGGGCCAAAATAAAGGATGTTACAGAAAGGCTCCCAAGGCTTGTTCAGGAGTCTGACTATTATCCTCTGGTACTGTTTCATGTGGGCGCTAATGATGCCATGGGGAAAATGAGGGATATCAAGCAAGACTTCAGAGCCCTAGGGATCATAGAATCATAGAATCATAGAATGCTTAGGGTTGGAAGGGACCTCTAGAGATCATCTAGTCCAACCCCCCTGCATACGCAGGGGCACCTAGAGCACGTGGCACAGGACTGCATCCAAGCGGGTTTTGAAGATCTCCAGAGAAGGAGACTCCACAACCTCTCTGGGCAGCCTGTTCCAGTGCTCTGTCACCCTCACTGTTAAGAATTTTTTCCTTAAGTTCCTGTGGAACTTTTGATGCTTCAGTTTCCGGCCATTTCCTCTAGTCCTATCAGTGGCCACCACTGAAAAGAGACCAGCACCATCCTCTGCACTCCCTCCCTTGAGGTACTTATATACACTGATCAGATCCCCTCTCAGCCTTCTCTTCTCCAGGCTGAACAGGCCCAGCTCCCTCAGCCTCTCCTCATAGGGCAGATGTTCCAGGCCCCTGATCATCCTTGTGGCCCTGCGCTGGACTCTCTCCGGCAGCTCCACATCCCTCTTATACTGTGGAGCCCAGAACTGGACACAATACTCCAGATGCGGCCTCACTAGAGCTGAGTAGAGGGGCAGGATCACCTC